>NW_025541487.1:50000-57500 GCF_017591435.1 Portunus trituberculatus | reverse complement strand
CTGCACTTTAACCTGTAAGTTCCTTAAGGAGTTTCCGTAGTCTTGACAGGCGGCCTTTAGTACGTCATTTTGTTTCTTTATTTCTTTCATCTCTTGTTTTAATCCCTGATTGTTTGCACTGACCTTCTCACATTCTACCAATCTCAACTTCAGCTCTGTGTTTTCCGTTGTCAGTCGGTCCTGTTTGTCAATTAGACTCGGCATCACGTCCTTCATATACCTTAATTCCCTTTCCACGTTGATTGACCTTCTCATATTACCTCGTTCGTCTGTTACGTTCACTGGTTAAACTGGTAAGATTGGCATCGGAGAGCCGGTGAACAATAACAATAAAAAAAAACACTGCAGGTTCAACTGGTGAGGAAATGCAAAAAGGGGTCACTTTAAAAAGCTATTTTAATAACCCATAATGAAATTGACACATATATAACAAGAAACATGAGACACAGATATATAACATGAAACACAGGAAAATGACATACACATATACATATAACAGTAATAAATACAACAATAAAGAACCCAACTTAATACCTAACAATAATCCTAATCCTATATAGAGGCAATGTGGAAAACACGGACGAGGGAAGTGATACTTATGCGGTGTCGCAGTGGTGAAATGCTGGGTGATGGTTGATCCCACGGCAGAACCAAGAGGCGTTGTGTTCACTGGTTGAGGCTTGGATCTCAACTCCCAATCCAGAAAACCAAGAGCTGGCTCAACACTTTCGGTTGAGTCGAAAGGGGCCGCGTGAATCCAACTTCGGGACAGTAGCCGGGCTTCATGAAACGGTGACGTGGAAGGTTCACGAGACGGTGGCGTGGAAGGTTCACGAGACGGTGACGTGGAAGGGGAGGCGGAGAGGTGGCGAACGAGGTAACAAGCGGAGGAGGTGATGGTAGTAATGCATGTTACGGGCGGGCCGTAACATTTCCTCCCCCCTAAGACCTCCGTAATGGGCTCATGAAGGAGGTGAGACGGGAGATCTTGATAAGGCGTCGGCGATGATGTTGTCCACCCCCTTGATATGATGGACTTCCAGGTTGAAAGGTTGAGTTAACAAGGCCCACCTAAGAATGCGTTGGTTTCGGTTCCTCATGGCGTACAGGAAGGCCAGAGGATTGTGGTCCGTGAAGACCTTGGTGATGTGCGGACCAGGATGAAGATAGCACTCAAAACGTTGGAGCGCCAGCACGAGTGCCAGAGCCTCCTTTTCGATGGTGGAGTAGTTGAGTTGATGGTGTTTCAGTTTTGCAGAGTGGTAAGCGATGGGATGGAGGATGCCGCTTGTGGGGTCCGGTTGTAGTAGGACAGCACCCACTCCAACTCCACTCGCGTCAACTTGTAAATGGAAGGGTCGGGAGTGATCCGGCGTCCAGACCACTGGTTCCGAGGAGAGAAACGCCTTGAGGTGTTTGAAGGCTTGGTCACAGGCCGGGGTCCAGTGGAAGGGACGGAAGTGCTGAGAAGGTCCGTCAAGGGGCGGCCAGGGTGGAGAAGTTTTACAGAAGCGTCTGTAAACCCAGCCATCCCAAGAACCTCATGAGAGCTTTCCTGGTGGTAGGAACAGGAAGCCAAGGATGGCCTCAACGTTAGCTCTCTTGGGGTGAACCTTGCCGTTCCCCACCACATGTCCCAGGTAGACCACCGTAGACCTCCCGAAGGTGGACTTGGCCAGGTTGATGGTAAGCCCGGCTTCCTGCAACCGACCCATCAGCCTCCGAAGACGGGTCAGATGTGTTGCCCAGTCGTCTGCAGTCACCACCAGGTCGTCCAGATACGCGGATGTTCCCTCCAAGTCCTGAGTTATGTAATTTATAGCCCTCTGGAAGGTGGCGGGAGCATTAGACAATCCAAAGGGCATCACTGTGTATTGGTATAGTCCGAAGGGAGTGATGAAGGCGGATATTATTTGGGCCTCGTCCGAGAGAGGAATCTGGTAGTAACCTTTAAGCAAGTCTATAGTGGTTACAAATTTGGCTACTCCTATACTATCTATAAGGTCCTCTATCAAGGACAATGGGTAGGAGTCTGGCACCGTCACTTTATTTAATTTCCGGTAGTCGGTGCAAAATCGACTACTACCATCTGGCTTAGATGTTAACAGGCAGGAGAAGCCCAAGGAGATATACTAGGTTCTGCAAGGTGATGACAGAGCAGATAGTCTACCTCTTTTTCATCAAGTCTCTTTTAATGGGTGAAATGCGATAGGCTGGTTGTCTTATAGGCTTGATGTCGGTAGATGTTAATCTTATGTCATGTTGGATAGTATTACAAACTCCTGGAAGGTCACCTGTGATTTCAGAAAAGTCTAGCAATAACTTTTTAAGATCAGACTGTTGTGAAGGTGTTAAGGAAACAAACACCTCATCCAGGTTGGACATGATTTGGCTGTTTGAGGGCGTCCTTTAGGTGACGAGAAGAGGAATTCGATGTCGGACTCTTCCTCGGGGGGCACAGGACCAGACTCCTTTCCTATCAGACATACAGGTACAGCGCGAGACAAGTCGTCCTCTGGTTCTCTGGAGTGGTAAGGTTTCATTAGATTAATATGAACAAGTTGGGAATCCTTACGACGGTCAGGAGTGTGGACCACATAATTTAATGGGCTTAGTTTTGAGCCACAACATAAGGTCCCATGAACTTACTGTGAAGAGCATTGCCTGGAGTGGGGAGAAAAAGTAAAACCTTGTCTCCTGGTTTGAAACTTCTCATGACAGATTTGGGAAGAGAATTCTGTTGCATTTTAGTTTGAGATTTGAGGAAGTTTGATTTAGCAAAAGATCTGACTTCACTGATTTTATTCTTAAGGTTACTGATGTAGTCAGACACACTGGGGCTTGAAGGAGTATTTTGAGTAAACCATTGATCCTTTAATATTTTGAGAGGCCCCCTGATCTGTCTACCATAGAGTAATTCAAAGGGAGTAACCTAAAGAATCTTGAGGAGATTCTCTTAAAGCGAAGAGAAGGAAAGAAATACTTTCATCCCAGTCTCCTTGATGCTCCAAGCAATACTTCTTCATCATGGATTTTAATGTTTGGTGAAACCGCTCCAGACAGCCTTGGGATTGGGGTGGTAAGCCGAGGAGGTAACATGGTCGATGTTTAGCTCATTCACTATCTGTTGGAAAAAATGGCTAGTGAAATTGCTACCCTTGTCAGACTGAATTTGTTTTGGAATTCCTACCGAGGTGAAAAAATGTATTAGATGTTTTACAATGGTCTTTGATGTGATGTTCTTAAGAGGGAATGCTTCAGGGTACCTGGTAGTGGGATCCATGAGGGTTAACAAATACTGATTCCCTCGTTTGGTTTTGGGTAAGGGCCCTACGCAGTCTAGTATGATCTTTTCGAAGGGCTCCGTCTGAACTGGAATAGGCGTCAGAGGAGCTGGCACAAGGCGTTCGTTAGGCTTACCCACAATTTGACATATGTGACATGTTTTTACATAGTGTGACACATCCTTTTTCATTCCTGGCCAAAAAAATGTTGAAGAGCCTTCTTGTAGGTTTTTGGATGCCTAGATGACCTGACAATCCATCATGAGCTAGTTCTATAATGGCTGGTCTTACAGACAAGGGATGACAACTTGATGTGTTTCTGACCAGGTGTCTAGTTGTTTCAGTTCAGGTGGTCTGTAGGCACGCATCAGGACTCCTTCCTGATAATAAAAACAAGGCAATTTAGACATATCCTTTGTCTCACTGGCCACATGTCTGATCTTAGCCAAAGTGAGATCCTGTTCCTGAGCATTAATCAAATTCTCCTTTGAAATGATGTTATTATACAAGTTGTCAGTAGAGGCAATCATTGGTGGAGGAGGTGATGAAAGGGCAGGGGACTTGGACTGAGACCTGGTGACTGCACACACTGGGAAGAAGTGAGGGATGTTTCGTCCAGGGTCTTAGTGGGACTTTCTGTTAAGGGAGAATCAAGAACAATTAAGTTTGGAACAGCCAAGTTACCCGCAAGATCATTACCCAGTACAAGATGTACCCCGGTACTGGCAGTTCACCAGGTTTAATGGCTACCTCAACCTCTCCTGAAATGAACGGGCACTGTAAGCTAATATTAGCCAAGGGATAGGAGAGCTGTGATTCGAGACCTGTAAGGATCACCTTCTCCCCAGTGAAAGCCTGTTTGATGTTAGGGATGACATCTTCCCTTAAGATGGATTGGGCAGCACCTGTATCACGCAGAACCTTGATATTTATTGCCTTGTCTTTACCATCAGTCAGGGACACTTTACCTTGATACATGTACGAGTCATAAAGTTCTAGAGGAGAGTTGACAGGGTTAGCTAGGGCCACTGGTTTCTTGTTCTCAAATGTGTTAGGTCTAGGGGACACAAAAGAAAATTGACGTTGAGAACCCTTGCAATTTGGGTGTCTACATTTCTGGATCGTGTGTCCTGGCTTCTTACAGTATGTACACCAGGGGGAATTATATGCATTTGGCGAGAATCCGGTTGGCTTACCACCCGCGCCCCAAAACCTTCCCCAAAGGAGGACCTAACATTAGACAGTGAACCACGACCTCTACTACCCAGGGATCCCATCAACAAAGCAAACGCATCAGCCACTTTAGCGGCAGACATAAGCTCACTCTCTCCCCGTTCTTCCACATGCCTCAGAATATTAAATGGTAACTTGTTCTTCCATTCTTCCAGGACCATTAGATTGAGCAACTCCGAAAAGGTGGTAATGTTAAGAGCGGCTAACCATTTCTTAAATTGTCTTAGTTTCTCACTAGCGAATTCAACATAGGTGTGAGACTCTGGTTTCACATACTTTCGAAACTGCTGTCTGTATCCATCAGAAGTGATAGAGTAGGCGTCTAGAATGTTACCTTTGATCTCTTCATATTCTACCTCATCACTAAGGCCGTTGTATACCCTATAAGCTTTTCCTACTAGCTTAGGGACAAGGAGAGACACCCACTGATCCTGGGGCCATTTATTCCTATGAGCAATGCTCTCAAAAGCGCGAAATGACCCGTCAACATCAGATTCATCAAAAGGGGGAACTAGCGGAGCAGCTGTAGCAGGATTAAAGCTTGCTAACTGTTTCTTTATATCTATTTCTTCCTCTAAACTTAGCGTCATTTCGTAGGGTTAACTCCTGAATTTCTAACTCTTTCTCCTGCCTTCTAAGTTGTAACTGAAATCTCTCTTTATCTTCTTTTTCTGCCTGTAGTTGCATTTGTTTTTCCTGTAGTTGCATTTCTTTTGCTTCTTTTCTGCCTGTAGTTGCATTTGTTTTCATGCATCCGGTATTCTAGTTTAAGCTTCTCAATTTCCCATTGACTTATCCTACTCTTATCCTGTTCTTCCTGGGGACTGTGTATTATAGTCCTCGTAGAGGCTGACATGGGAGTTAACTCTTCTATGGCATTTCCTAGCAACTGACCTTCTTGCACTAGATGTTCAACAACTACATTCTTAATGACCTCTTTAGTCATCTGAGACGTGATGGGAACATCAAAATGTTTAGCGATGGCTTTCCATTGGTCCTTCTTTATATTAGCATATTTAAGTTGTTCCAGAGAAGGGTCGGCACAAAAATCTTCAACGTTAAACTGAGCGGAAGCCATATTAAATAGATGTTAAACCACAACAAAAAAAATGATAAGCGAATTACTTAAGTGAGGAACTTGGCAGAGTGATAATAAAGGCAACCTTGGAAATTACCTAGATTATACTTAAGTAAACACTTATGAGTACAATCACTAATGAGGGGTAAACTAGAGAGTTACGGCATTAAGAGGGATCCGGATTACTCTAGTTACGAGACTTTAGAGTGAGGAGCGAATTGTACTGAGACTTGTTATTGATAAGGAGGCGGATTAGTCTGAGAGACTAGTTAAAATGGCCGATTCTAACTAGCGAGAAAAATGATCCGCGAAGTGAGGGAATTGAGGGTTCGCATGAACATATGATGATCCCAACACTTGGATAACACTTATTACACACCTGCCTATGTGCAAAAATAGAGATAAGTGCTATCGGTGAACACGCGTCCATGTATCCAGAAAATCTTTGTCCATAATATCATCTGTTAGTTTCCTTAGTGCAACAGGAGTTTCAATGTACCGTTGATTTTCACACGATGGCGTATGTTTTGAGATCGTCATACGCCTGGCAGCACTACTTTGTTCCATCTCTCTCTCGTTCTTCTTTCCGTATATACGATCCAACAACGCTTATTTAATTTGGAGACAGTTTTTCCCTAGGTATTCCAGGCGAGCTGTTTTGGGGTTTGTGTGTGTTTTGTGTGTGTGTGTGTGTGTGTGTGTGTGTGTGTGTGTGTGTGTGTGTGTGTGTGTGTGTGTGTGTGTGTGTGTGTGTGTGTGTGTGTGTGTGTGTGTGTGTGTGTGTGTGTGTGTGTGTGTGTGATCTAAAGACATTTCATAAGTTAACAATATATTTTACACTAAGTGTATCTTTAAGTACTGATGACGAGGTCGCTGTGCGACTGATACAGGATAACCTAGATGGGCCCTGGTGGCCCTTTGTTATCCTATTATTTATGTTATGTTATATGTTATGTATGTTAGGTTGGATTTAATTACTGAGAGCTTCGGACCCATACATGATAGGATCATAGAGTGCCAAAAATGCCCCCAGATTTCTTTGAGTTCTAGGATATTTCCTAGATTTTCAAAGGGTAAAAGAAAACATGAATGGAGTTTCTGCTCGATAGATTTACCAGAAATATTCCTTCATGAACTGTGAGATGAGCAACTATGAACATTTATCTTATTTTTGGTACTGAACACATACCTGTTGCTAAGTAGCGCAAGGTAAGCATTAGGCGTTCTGCAGGTGTCACAGACGAACGCATATTTGTGTCCTGCTTCTTGATGAGTGGAGTAACCTGGTCCAATAAGGTCTGGAACTGAGCCTGGTCCAACCGTAGCCACTGCCTCATCGTGTTTGGGTCCGCGGTGCTAATTTCTCGAAGCAACCTGTAGTACACGCTCGGTTCGTTTTCGAGCCAACCATTCCCGAGTCCACAGGCGCTTTCTTCTTTTCATCTCCAGCTTCTTCTTCAGAAGAAGAATGCCCAGAGCGAGCGCTGCTACGTCGGGATCCATGTTTGTTTTGATTCTGCTCAGCTGATATCTCCCATAATGCAACAGTACTCGGCAAGGAAGCTTGGTACCCTGTGTGACCAAACTCGAGAAAAAAGGTTGGCAGAAAATTGTCGAGAAAATCTCGGCAGAAAATTCTCGAGTTAGTTGCTCGCGTGACCCAAACTTGGCCATTTGGAGTCTGGGTCACACGAGCAACTAACTCGAGAATTTTCTGCCGAGATTTTCTCTCGACAATTTTCTGCCAGCCTTTTTTTCTCGAGTTTGGTCACACAGGGTATCAAACTTCCTTGCCGAGTACTGTCGCATTATGGGAGATATCAGCTGAGCAGAATCAAAACAAACACGATAATGCTGCCCCCCACAAAGCTCGCCTCACTGTGCAGTTCCTGGAGCAGCAGGGGA
>NW_025541487.1:35000-45000 GCF_017591435.1 Portunus trituberculatus | reverse complement strand
CGTAGTGTAGTGGTTAGCACGCTCGACTCACAATCGAGAGGCCCGGGTTCGAGTCCCGGTAAGCGGCGAGGCAAATGGGCAAGCCTCTTTATGTGTGGTCCCTGTTCACCTAGCAGTAAATAAGTACGGGATGTAACTCGAGGGGTTGTGGCCTCGCTTTCCCGGTGTGTGTTGTGTGTTGTGTGTTGTGGTCTCAGTCCTACCCGAAGATTGGTCTATGAGCTCTGAGCTCGCTCCGTAATGGGGAAGACTGGCTGGGTGACCAGCAGACGACCGAGGTCTCTCTCTCTCTCTCTCTCTCTCTCTCTCTCTCCCTCTCTCTCTGACTAACCATTCATTACAAGGGTACATATATACACGTACAAGTCACAGCAATAAAAAAGTATGCCCCACAAATCTGACACGGCATCCTGTGTGAGCCGTAGGCAAGAGTGGGCACTGTACCCACTGTACACTGTACACTGTACACTGTACACTGTACACTGTGTTGGTGCTGTGCAGTGACCGCCGCTAACTCAATAAAGTGTGGGAGTTTATCTTTATGAGAACTTCCATTAGGAAAGAGGAAAAAGAAATTAAATGAAACACTTCACAGATAAACATGACACATTAACTTTAAAAAGACGAGCCATTACCAGCTTGACTCAATCTTGCACACACACACACACACACACACACACACACACACACACACACACACACACACACACACACACACACACACACACACACACACACACACACACACACGCTTTATCTTTTGCCTTTTCAGCTTGTATGCATCTAGCATTGTACCAAGCATGTATTTTTTTCTTAACTCTATAAACAGGTACAATTTTTTTTACTCCTTTATTATATTTCTGTAAGAATTTGTCATATTTTCCTTGTACTGTCTTTCTGTACATAATATTTCTCCACTCAATATCAGCAAAATAGATCCTTAATTTTTTTAAATCCGCTCTTGCATAATTTAATCTCACTCCTTTATAGTCATCTCTGTAACTTATCTCCTGAATTTGCATCTCTAATGTCACATGATCACTTCTCACCATTGGACAAAGGTGGTGTATGATTGGAGGGGGCTCTGCTTTCTTTGTGAAAACTAGGTCAAGCAACGATGGTTCTTCTTCCCCTCTGTACCTTTATGACTCCTCCACCCACTGTTCCATTGCATTAACCATAGTCAACTGTAACACTTTCTCGCTCCACTGCCCAGCATTATCCATTACTTCCATCTCTCTCCAGTTTACTTTCTTAGAGTTAAATTCTTCTATGTCTTCTTATCATGTTATCTAGGCACTTTATCACCTCTCGTTGCATCTTTATGTTCTTCTGTTCCCAGGTATTAGTCTTTGGTGAACATATGTAACCATATCCTCACTCGAGCTTTCCTGGAGTGCAGACGTCTCCTTGACCTTTCCTTTCCACTACTACTATTAAAAGAGCTGTCTGGCTGCGCCGAGCGAGTTCGGACAACTTTTGTGTGACTACTCTGCCTCTACAAACGGACTCTGCAATGGCCTCCGCGCGACGTAACACGGTGACTTCAAGCAAGGCTAGAAGGTGCTCCTCTGACCAGCCACGCCAGCCCCAACAAGCACCTTCCCTGTAGCCGGTGCTGCTCTCGACATCGAAACAAGCGAGGAGGAATTAAACAGCTTGTTAGACTCGCTCTCCCAAGAATCCAAGTCGCTTGTTGAAATAATTAGTGTTACTGACTAAGCAGTTCAAAGCAGAAACCGATATGCTGAAAAACGAACTTTCAAAAAGACTCACTAATATCAGACCTAAGTAAGGAAGTGAATGAGCTGAAAATGAAAGTGAAAACTCTGGAATACAACATCGATGTAGTGGACCAGTATGAGCGACGAGATACGGTAATCATCAGTGGCCCCGCTCTACCGGACCAATCAAACCAAGAAAACTCCAAAACTGTCATCCTCAACGTGACAAAAGAACAACTGAAAATAAACCTTCAAGACAGTGACGTAAACACAGCTCACAGAATAGGGTCTGTCGCTTCACAAGGAAAAAGACCAATGATTGTGAAACTATCCAAAGTTTAAGGTGAAACTGACCTGCTAAGAGAACTACTCAATTCATTACTAGCATTCTTATTATCATTGCTATTATTACTATTATTGTTATTATTATTATTATTATTATTATTATTATTATTATTATTATTATTATTATTATTATTATTATTATTATTATTATTATTATTATTATTATTATTATTATTATTATTATTATTATTATTATTATTATTATTATTATTATTATTATTATTATTATTATTATTATTATTATTATTATTATTATTATTATTATTATTATTATTATTATTATTATTATTATTATTATTATTATTATTATTATTATTATTATTATTATTATTATTATTATTATTATTATTATTATTATTATTATTATTATTATTATTATTATTATTATTTATTATTATTATTATTATTATTATTATTATTATTATTATTATTATATTATTATTATTATTATTATTATTATTATTATTATTATTATTATTATTATTATTATTATTATTATTATTATTATTATTATTATTATTATTATTATTATTATTATTATTATTATTATTATTATTATTATTATTATTATTATTATTATTATTATTATTATTATTATTATTATTATTATTGCCATTGTTGTTTTGTTATTATCATTATCATTATTACTACTAGTAATATTTTCATCATCTTTACAGTTACCGTTGTTGATGTTGTTCTCGTTATAGATGTTGTTGATGTTGATATTGTTGTTGTTGTGTTGTGTTGTGTTGTGTTGACAGCGGTGGCGGTGGTGGTAGTGGTTTTCCTTTACATTCCCGAAAATGAAATGAGAGCAAGATTAATTGAAAATGTGTGTGTAAACAAGATGATGAAACAAGAAATGAATAACAGATAATAATGAATCCTGGTTCTCCCTTCCTCCTCGGTGACCAATATCAGTTCACCTCCAGTCTTGAAAACCTACAGGTCTTCAAGAGTGATTCTCGAGTTAATCATGTAGAAATCTTGTCACTCTGCCTCTAGAACTCACTGGTTCCCTTCCAATGCCAGACCTATCCACTGCTCTCGCATTATTTAACCACCCAAGCCATTCTTAGCATTCTTCTGGTATCGTCACTGTCTAGTCCTTACCGTGATCACCAGTGCCAGGCCTCTCCATTGCTCTCTCAGTAGTTAACCTCGCCACTCAAACCATTCTTAGCATTCTTCTGGTATCGTCACTGTCTAGTCCTTACCGTGATCACCAGGCTCTCCATTGCTCTCTCAGTAGTTAACCTCGCCTCCTGGTAAACCACATCTCTGCTGCCTCAATACTCTCTCTCATCTTCCCACTGACCGTCCAAGTGTCTGACTTTTGACTCATTCTCACCACCGTAAGATATTCTTCGTTTGTATGTACACAAAAAACAACAGCAACAACGAGGGTGTGAGTTCAGCTTTGTGTTCTGTGTGCCACTGATATGAGAGTCCAGTACAAACAATATGAGACGAAGGGGAAAAAAGACTATCCCAGTGTTAAGAGAATACAGGGTTATCCTGCTTTCCGAGTTCTGCGCCCCCAGTGACGTCACTGGGATGCTGGGTGGTGGTGGCTGGGATGGTTTGTTGGATGAAGAGGAAAGGAAGGGAGGTCTCATGTTTACCAGAAAGAAAACGGGTGGATAGGAAGAGTAACTACGACAGACTCACATTACTCTCACGTCTCTCTCTCTCTCTCTCTCTCTCTCTCTCTCTCTCTCTCTCTCTCTCTCTCTCTCTCTCTCTCTCTCTCTCTCTCTCTCTCTCTCTCTCTCTCTCTCTCTTCTCTCTCTCTCTCTCTCTCTCTATATATATATATATATATATATATATATATATATATATATATATATATATATATATATATATATATATATATATATATATATATATATATATATATATATATATATATATATATATATATATATATATATATATATATATATATATATATATATATATATATATATATATATATATATATATATATATACACAGGGTGGGCGCGGATACTTCCCGATTTGAGAATGAAATAAAAACCTGTTCACACTTCACAATTCTTTATTCTTCTTTATGCCTTTCACACAACATGGGAGATTTACTTTTACACTGTTTTAAAGACAATATCTTTTAAATGTCCACCTCCATTGTCAATACACTGATTCAGACGATTTCGGAAGCTTTGGTCTACTCTCTCCAGCATGTTGAGCGGTATATTGGCTATTTCAGTTCGGATGGCGTTCTGTAGGTCTTCCAGGGTCTGTGGACGGTCGTTATACACCAGGGATTTGAGATATCCCCACAGGAAATAATCACAGGGGCTAAATCAGGTGAGCGCGCAGGCCAGTTTAAGTGTCAAGAGTAGGGATCATTGGCCCTTACTTTTTCCAAGAAAACGGTGGTGCCGTAACAGTGACTTCAGAACGCTATGTGACAATGCTCAGGAGTTTTTCTATGCCTGCTCTCATTAATATGGACCTGGATAATGGAAACGTGTGGTTCCAGCAAGATGGGGCCACAGCCCACATTGCACGCATTTCAATGGGATTCCTGAGAGAAGCTTTTCCCGACCGACTGATTTCCCTGAGAGGAGACTTAAAAATTTTAGATGATTCTTCCATACTCCAGTGTCCAGCCACTTCTACTTCACCACCTACAAGCATACCATGTTATTCTTCTCTCTCTCTCTCTCTCTCTCTCTCTCTCTCTCTCTCTCTCTCTCTCTCTCTCTCTCTCTCTGAAATAACACATTTCCCCTTGCCAAAAATCATGTGGTATTTTACCCCCAATGTTCCATCAAAGGAATTGCTGAGAGGGAGGTTGAACCCCACCCCTAGATTCGCCCCTGCTATCACTTCAAAAGTTGTTTTAATCAGTCTGATTTACATGATTTGGATAATAAGTTTTGGTTGGGTATATTATTATAACCAAATACATACGATGTGACATATATATATATATATATATATATATATATATATATATATATATATATATATATATATATATATATATATATATATATATATATATATATATATATATATATATATATATATATATATATATAAGAAAACAACCACTTGGAGTGGAACTCTTATACTATGACTAATAAACTTAATGAGTACATTTGAGATATAAGGTAAAATTGTTTGAAACGTACCTTTCAAGGCATGGCACACGAGAGAAGGAAATTTTCTGATGTCTTATTTGTGATGACGGTACCTGCTCTTGATTTAACAATTCTCCATGCTCGAAACCTAGAATTGGTTTCAGGCATTTTAGTCTACCATACTTACAAATGTTGTGTGTGTGTGTGTGTGTGTGTGTGTGTGTGTGTGTGTGTGTGTGTGTGTGTGTGTGTGTGTGTGTGTGTGTGTGTGTGTGTGTGTGTGTGTGTGTGTGTGTGTGTGTGTGTGTGTGTGTGTGTGTGTGTGTGTGTGTGTGTGTGTGTGTGTGTGTGTGTGTGTGTGTGTGTGTGTGTGTGTGTGTGTGTGTGTGTAATTCACTGTTTGATCTGCTGCAGTCTCTGACGAGACAGCCAGACGTTACCCTACGGAACGAGCTCAGAGCTCATTATTTCCGATCTTCGGATAGGCCTGAGACCAGGCACACACCACACACCGGGACAACAAGGTCACAACTCCTCGATTTACATCCCGTACCTACTCACTGCTAGGTGAACAGGGGCTACACGTCAAAGGAGACACACCCAAATATCTGTGTGTGTGTGTGTGTGTGTGTGTGTGTGTGTGTGTGTGTGTGTGTGTGTGTGTGTGTGTGTGTGTGTGTGTGTGTGTGTGTGTGTGTGTGTGTGTGGGTGGGTGTGTTCGTCCGTCCTACATGCATATTTAGGAATTGTTTGTTTGTGTGTGTTGGAATTCTGCTTCAGAGACAGACAGACAGACAGACAGACAAACAGACAGACAGACAGACAGACAGACAGAGAGGTTTACTCAAAAAGATGTGGGCAAGTATTTAGACAGACAAGCAGATGTATTGAAGGAACGTGGACAGGTGAGAAATATTAAATATATCTGACAGACAGACAGACAGACAGACAAGTTTGATAACTATATGGAAGCGAACTGATAAATAAGAGAGACAGAGACAGTGCAAATCAAATACAGGAAGTGATAGAGGGAATAGATTTTAGGCAGACCGAGAGACACACTGATGGTTTGGTAAGTGTAGTGACTATAATAGTGAATCATAGAGAGACAAAGAGAAACCAACGGACATGGCTGGTGAAGTAACTAAGAATCCAAGCCACTTGTCCACAAAATGTGTCTACACTCAGCCGTGACTACAGGCTTAGTGAAGGAAGCACGTCAGTACACTCACAGCCAAGTAAAGTTCATCCACTCACCCATTCACTCACCCACTGACGCAACCCTGTCCACCCATCCACTCAGCCACATGTTCACCCAGCCATACACACGTGCACTGATGGCGTCCAGGAAGTTGTCGCCGTGATTGACTACCCAAGGGATGAACATCATGTAGACCAGCGCCACTACGATAGTAAGGAGGGGGCGCCGCCGCCGCCGCCTCGTGGATTCCCGCACTGCCTCACTGCGTCCCTCAGGTGCAGGCAAGGTCACCTCGGGCATCCCCGCCACAGCTCCACCACGCTGGTGGGGGGCGGGCAGGGCTCCCTCGGGCAGCCCCGCCACAGCTCCACCACGCTGGTGGGGAGCGGGCAGGGGCCCCTCGGGCAGCCCCGCCACAGCCTCACCACGCTGGTGGGGGGCGGGCAGGGATGCCTCAGGTAACCCGGCGTCTGCACCGTCAGGCAGGCCTGTCTCGGCACTGAGCAGTGGGAAAGCGGGCAGATTCCAGTCTGGAAGAAGCAGATCGGCGTCCTGGTGTTTGCTTTCCTCCACAGGGAAGGTCACAGTGGCGGGGCCGGTGTTCTCCCACCACTGAGGTCCCTCGGGAAGTCGCGGCTTCTTCACCACTGGCTTGATGTTCGCCACGATGCGCAGGGCGCGGACACTGAGCAGGTCGTCCTCACTGGTCCACGCCCCGGGTGCTCGCCATTTCCCGGTGTTCCAAGGACCCAGCAGGTTGTCCATGCTGAGCAAGTCATCCAGGCTGGTACACGCCCAGGGGGCGCGCCACCTCTCCTCGACCTCCTCCTTGGTGTGGGGAGGAAGGCGCAGCGTCTTGCCAGTGGAGGGGTTGATGAAGGTCACCCAGTCCCCATCAGCTCCCTCGCCGTCTTCCGTGACGCAGGAGGTGGTGGTGTCGGGGGCCAGCTCCTCTCCGAGTGGACTCTCTTCGCTGTCTGAGCCCCACAGGTCGTCGTACTCCATGGAAGGCTCTGCCATGTCCTCCCCCTGACTATCGTCACTCATGGGCAGATCGGCACCGTGTTGGTGGTGCGCGAGGTGCCACCACACCCGCTGCTCTTGGCCTGTGGCAGTGAAGGCCAGCCAGCCCTCGGAGGCGGTGGTGCCCTCCAGCTGGTCCAGCAGGGCACCCAGTGAGATCTGCAGCAGCAAATTGCTGGACCGCCCCTTGATCCACCACTTCACTTTAACGGGCAGGTCATTCTCCAGGCGCCTCAGCCGCGCCAATTCCTTCACTCCAGACTCTGCGGTCTGTTCGTAGTCACCAGAGGCTCCCTGTTGCCAGAGAGCCTCCTTGAAGTAGAAGGTGACTACCGTGTGTTTCTTTGAACCCCAGGGCAGACAGCCTCGGCGAGGCTGCCGCACGCTAAGCTGCAGGCGGGATGGAGCCTGCTGCAGGAAGGCAGTGCAAGCCACACACTTCACGTTAGAACACATTTTGCCTTCAAACATTTTATGAAATCACGCTTCTTGCCCAAGATTTGCTGAAAATCAAACTGAACCACATTCAGGATGACGCGACGCAATGTTCAATAATTTGGTTGTTTGCGCCTGAAACGTGCACGCACACACACACACACACACACACACACACACACACACACACACACACACACACACACACACACACACACACACACACACACACACACACACACACACACACACACACACACACCAAACTCATTATATACCGATGCCAGCACCGTGACTCAAAAGAAGAGAGAGAGAGAGAGAGAGAGAGAGAGAGAGAGAGAGAGAGAGAGAGAGAGAGAGAGAGAGAGAGAGAGAGAGAAGAGAGAGAGAGAGAGAGAGAGAGAGAGAGAGAGAGAGAGAGAGAGAGAGAGAGAGAGAGAGAGAGAGAGAGAGAGAGAGAGAGAGAGAGAGAGAGAGAGAGAGAGAGAGAGAGAGAGAGAGAGAGAGAGAGAGAGAGAGAGAGAGAGAGAGAGAGAGAGAGAGAGAGAGTGAGAAAAGAGAGTAGAGATGTATGAGAGTATGAAAGAGAGAGAGAGAGAGAGAGAGAGAGAGAGAGAGAGAGAGGTTATCGGGGCACCATCGGGTCGTGGCCCAGCGCTGTAATTTGTACTTGATCTGATAAACTGGTTCGACTCCTCCTTTCTACTGCCCCGAACGAAGTAAGATTAACCGTTCCCTGCATTACAAAACATCACAGAATTAATACATGAAAGCGTTATAAGCATCTATAAACAAAAAAGAGGATTAAGTAGAAAAGATATTGCAATTTCTATCGAGTGTAAAGATTCAAGGCGGTAGAACAAGATAACTCAAGAGTGATTAGTAATTAAACATGGATGTTTCGAATAACAGGCCACACAATTGGTAATGAAATAGTTATAAGCATTTTTTTTTTTTTATGCAAGAGAGGACTGGCCAAGGACAACAAAAAAATGTCCACTCAGTCGACAGTCTCCTTATAGAGTCGATAGAATTAGCCAAAGGATGGGGACAAATGTGTCGAAACCTCCCTCTTGAATGAAGTCAAGGCTCTCTCTACAAGAAAAAATACAATTCTATCTAATCATGGTGACTGTAGAACAAAAAGAGTGATTAGTAATTGAAGAAGGATGCAGCGAATAACAGGCCACAAAATTAATACATGAAAAATGTTATCGGCATTTACAAAAAAAAGAAAAAAGAAAATATATTACAATTCTATCATATCAAGATGACTTTAGAACAAAATAACTGAAGTGTGATAAGTAATTAAAGAAGGATGTATCGAACAACAGGCCACAAAAATGATACATGAAAAGTTGTAAACATTTACAAATAAAAAAAGAAAATACAATTCTCTCATATCAAGATGGCTTTAGAACAAAATAACTTAAGAGTGATTACTAATTAAAGAAGCATGCAGCGAATAACAAGCCACATAATTGATACATGATAAAGTTATAAGATTTTACAAGAAAAAAAAAAAAAGAGATATTGCAATTCTATCGTATCAAAGTGGCTTTAGAACAAGGTGACTCGAGGCGTTAGTAGTTAAATGATGCAACCAAATAACAGGCCAAGTGTTGATAAAGGGAAAAAGGGAATAAAGTATCACCGTGTTAGCAGATCCTCCCTTTACTCGTCTCCTTCACCCTTCACGAGCCTGCCAGCGCACCCTAAATGTTCCACTGTCATGCATATTTTACGCCACGGCGCTTTTAATATCAAAACTGGAAAGGAATTGAAAAATATACGTGTGGAACTGTCGTGGTGGTGGTGGTGGTGGTGGTGGTGTGTGCCTCTCTCTCTCTCTCTCTCTCTCTCTCTCTCTCTCTCTCTCTCTCTCTCTCAGCTACATTTTAATTAAAAGCCTCTAGTTGAAGTGACACATGTTTTGAGGAGTGTTTTTGTGGTTGTAGTGACAGATTAACACCATTTCTACATGATTAAACAGAGACACCCTCTTGAGAACCTGGCTAATCATCTCCGCGACGTTTAGAGAGAGAGAGAGAGAGAGAGAGAGAGAGAGAGAGAGAGACCTGTATTTTATAGAAACGCTTTCTCTCTCTCTCTCTCTCTCTCTCTCTCTCTCTCTCTCTCTCTCTCTCCACTTACCTC
>NW_025541487.1:27500-30000 GCF_017591435.1 Portunus trituberculatus | reverse complement strand
CTCTCTCTCGCGTAGTGTAGTGGTTAGCACGCTCGACTCACAATCGAGAGGCCCGGGTTCGAGTCCCGGTAAGCGGCGAGGCAAATGGGCAAGCCTCTTAATATGTGGCCCCTGTTCACCTAGCAGTAAATAGGTACGGGATGTAACTCGAGGGGTTGTGGCCTCGCTTTCCCTGTGTGTGTTGTGTGTTGTGGTCTCAGTCCTATACCCGAAGATCAGTCTATGAGCTCTGAGCTCGCTCCGTAATGGGGAAGACTGGCTGGGTGACCAGCAGGCAACCGAGGTCTCTCTCTCTCTCTCTCTCTCTCTCTCTCTCTCTCTCTCTCTCTCTCTGACTAAGCATTCATTACAAGGGTACATATATACACGTACAGGTCATAGCAATAAAAAAGTATGCCCCACAAATAAGACACGGCATCCTGTGTGAGCTGTAAGCAAGAGTGGGCACTGTACCCACTGTACACTGTACACTGTACACTGTACGCTGTACACTGTATTGGTGCTGTGCAGTGACCGCCGCTAACTCAATAAAGTGTGGGAGTGTATCTTTTACGAGAACTTCCATTAGGAAAGAGGAAAAAGAAATTAAATGAAACACTTCACAGATAAACATGACACATTAACTTTAAAAAGACCAGCCATTACCAGCTTGACTCAATCCTGCACACACACACACACACACACACACACACACACACACACACACACACACACACACACACACACACACACACACACACACACACACACACACATACACACAAACACTTTATCTTTTGCCTTTTCAGCTTGTATGCATCTAGCATTGTACCAAGCATGTATTTTTCTTAACTCTATAAACAGGTACATTTTTTTACTCCTTTATTATATTTCTGTAAGAATTTGTCATATTTTCCTTGTACTGTCTTTCTGTACATAATATTTCTCCACTCAATATCAGCAAAATAGATCCTTAATTTTTTTAAATCCGCTCTTGCATAATTTAATCTCACTCCTTTATAGTCATCTCTGTAACTTATCTCCTGAATTTGCATCTCTAATGTCACATGATCACTTCTCACCATTGGACAAAGGTGGTGTATGATTGGAGGGGGCTCTGCTTTCTTTGTGAAAACTAGGTCAAGCAACGATGGTTCTTCTTCCCCTCTGTACCTTTATGACTCCTCCACCCACTGTTCCATTGCATTAACCATAGTCAACTGTAACACTTTCTCGCTCCACTGCCCAGCATTATCCATTACTTCCATCTCTCTCCAGTTTACTTTCTTAGAGTTAAATTCTTCTATGTCTTCTTATCATGTTATCTAGGCACTTTATCACCTCTCGTTGCATCTTTATGTTCTTCTGTTCCCAGGTATTAGTCTTTGGTGAACATATGTAACCATATCCTCACTCGAGCTTTCCTGGAGTGCAGACGTCTCCTTGACCTTTCCTTTCCACTACTACTATTAAAAGAGCTGTCTGGCTGCGCCGAGCGAGTTCGGACAACTTTTGTGTGACTACTCTGCCTCTACAAACGGACTCTGCAATGGCCTCCGCGCGACGTAACACGGTGACTTCAAGCAAGGCTAGAAGGTGCTCCTCTGACCAGCCACGCCAGCCCCAACAAGCACCTTCCCTGTAGCCGGTGCTGCTCTCGACATCGAAACAAGCGAGGAGGAATTAAACAGCTTGTTAGACTCGCTCTCCCAAGAATCCAAGTCGCTTGTTGAAATAATTAGTGTTACTGACTAAGCAGTTCAAAGCAGAAACCGAACTTTCAAAAAAAGACTCACTAATATCAGACCTAAGTAAGGAAGTGAATGAGCTGAAAATGAAAGTGAAAACTCTGGAATACAACATCGATGTAGTGGACCAGTATGAGCGACGAGATACGGTAATCATCAGTGGCCCCGCTCTACCGGACCAATCAAACCAAGAAAACTCCAAAACTGTCATCCTCAACGTGACAAAAGAACAACTGAAAATAAACCTTCAAGACAGTGACGTAAACACAGCTCACAGAATAGGGTCTGTCGCTTCACAAGGAAAAAGACCAATGATTGTCAAACTATCCAAAGTTTAAGGCGAAACTGACCTGCTAAGAGAACTACTCAATTCATTACTGGCATTCTTATTATCATTGCTATTATTACTATTGTTGCTATTATTATTATTATTATTATTATTATTATTATTATTATTATTATTATTATTATTATTATTATTATTATTATTATTATTATTATTATTATTATTATTATTATTATTATTATTATTATTATTATTATTATTATTATTATTATTATTATTATTATTATTATTATTATTATTATTATTATTATTATTATTATTATTATTATTATTATTATTATTATTATTATTATTATTATTATTATTATTATTATTATTATTATTATTATTATTATTATTATTATTATTATTATTATTATTATTATTATTATTATTATTATTATTATTATTATTATTATTATTATTATTATTATTATTATTATTATTA
>NW_025541487.1:10000-25000 GCF_017591435.1 Portunus trituberculatus | reverse complement strand
CCTGAGAGGAGACTTAAAATTTTAGATGATTCTTCCATACTCCAGTGTCCAGCCACTTCTACTTCACCACCTACAAGCATACCATGTTCTCTCTCTCTCTCTCTCTCTCTCTCTCTCTCTCTCTCTCTCTCTCTCTCTCTCTCTCTCTCTCTCTGAAATAACACATTTCCCCTTGCCAAAAATCATGTGGTATTTTACCCCCAATGTTCCATCAAAGGAATTGCTGAGAGGGGAGGGGTTGAACCCCACCACCTAGATTCGCCCCTGCTATCACTTCAAAAGTTGTTTTAATCAGTCTGATTTACATGATTTGGATAATAAGTTTTGGTTGGGTATATTATTTATAACCAAATACATACGATGTGACATATATATATATATATATATATATATATATATATATATATATATATATATATATATATATATATATATATATATATATATATATATATATATATATATATATATATATATAAGAAAACAACCACTTGGAGTGGAACTCTTATACTATGACTAATAAACTTAATGAGTACATTTGAGATATAAGGTAAAATTGTTTGAAACGTACCTTTCAAGGCATGGCACACGAGAGAAGGAAATTTTCTGATGTCTTATTTGTGATGACGGTACCTGCTCTTGATTTAACAATTCTCCATGCTCGAAACCTAAAATTGGTTTCAGGCATTTTAGTCTACCATACTTACAAATGTGATAAATAAAATTACACGTGAAAGTATAGCTACATATACGTATTACATAGGCAGAAAGAATGCAGATTGGTTTGCTACAGCTCGGGTGCTGAAGTAGGTATTATTGTGCACAAAAAATTCAAACTAAATGACTGAGGTGATGCTGATATGCTCACGTAATGTTGTTAAGTGTCATTCATGACCACCAAACCCCACACAAAACCCTATTGCACTGAGACTTCTTGTGGAGTGGAACTCTTAATACTGTGACTATGAACATAATGAGTGGGCTACATATAAGATATAAAGTAAGAGTGTTTGAAACATACCTTCAAAGTATGACACACGAGAGAAGGAAATCTTTTGATATCTGCGTGTTAACAGTCGTGCTTGTGATGACGGTACCTGTTTCGTACGCGTGAGAAACGACGCGATCTATAGAAAACTAGCAAGAGTGACTATTGTATTACCTGTCACGTATCCACAGAATTCCTCTCCAGTAGTCTACCACAGGAGATACGTCTACCCCAAAGTTGAGAACCCTTCATTTAGTTATAGATATACATTCCATAATCAAGAGAGAGAGAGAGAGGAGGACAAGCTTCAGTGTCATCAGCTGGGGCTCGTGGGCAGCTCTGATCATCACGCTGTACTGACACAGCTGGAAGTGGGCGTGGCTCAGGACGAGGCCACCACCCGCACCATCTGGCTGTGGAACAAAGCAGACTGGGCTTCCCTGCGCCGCGACCTGACCCACACCCATGGGCCACTCTGCTACAGGGAGGAGCAGAGGTGAAGCACTTGCACTCACCTCTCACCTTCTCGCCCTCCAGAGACGCCACGTCCCACACAGGAATACACCACCAGACCGACGGGAGGCAAAGTATGCTGCCTGGCTCCGCTACAAGAGGAACCCGACTCGGCGCAACAAGGACTTGCATAGGGCTGCATGCAGGAGGATGGTGGTAACCAGCAAGTGGGCCTTAAAAAAGTGGGAGGAAAGCCTGCGCCGGAAACTGTGTGGCACTGGCGTAGGAAACAAAACTTGGTGGTCCTTGTTAAGGACAAACAGGAACTGGCCACCAAGAATCCATCCCTCCCTCAGCAAGCAGGACGGTACTGTCGCCACCAGCAGTAAGGAGAGGGCACAGTTGCTGGCTTCCTTGTTTGCTGGAAAAATGAAGGTGGGGAATCCACAGCAGCCACCGCCTCAGCTGGTCCAGCAATGTGAGAAGACTGTCACCATGGTGGAGGTGACGCATCAGCAGGTGAAGCGATTATTGCGGGGCTGGACACACAGAAAGCTACCGGCCCTGATGACATCAGCCCGCACCTGCTGAAGCGATGCTCCCAGGAACTGGCTGCCCCTCTCACCCAAGTCTTCACAACTTGTGTGCAGGAAAACGTCTGGCCTTCAGTGTGGAAGGAGGCTCAGTAGTTCCGTACACAAAAAACTCAGGACGGACCCAAAAACTACAGACCCATATCCCTGTTGTCAGTGGTGGGTAAAGTGTTTGAGAGGGTCGTGGCAGAGGTGGTGTGTAGCCATCTCAAGGACAATGCCCTCCTCTCAGACCAACAGTTTGGGTTCAGACCTGGAAGGTCAACCTCCGACCTAATGATGCTTCTCACCAGGCAGTGGCAGGACGCCCTCGACGACGGCAAGGACACTATAGTGGTTGCTTTGGACATAGCTGGAGCTTTTGATAAAGTATGGCACAACGGATTACTGGAAAAGCTTCGTGCTAAAGGCATCCAGGGTGGCTTGCTACGACTCCTGGGAAATTACCTGCAGGACAGAAGCCTCAAGGTGGTTGTCAACGGGCAAACATCTGAGTCCCTGCCTGTGGAGGCATCAGTGCCACAGGGTTCAATTCTTGGCCCACTCCTGTGGAATATCTACGTGGATGATCTTCTCCAGCTACTGCCAGGAGTCAAGGCCTATGCTGATGACTGCACCCTCTCCTATACCTATCCACGCCAGGACAGTGGGCGGGCTGCTGAGGCCATCAATCAGCAGCTACGAGTGATAGAGGAGTGGGGTGCTCGCTGGCAAGTGACATTCGCGCCGGAGAAGACACAGGCAATGGTTGTCTCTCGGTCCCCAGCCGCCATGGCAGCAATGGCAGGAAAGTTGTCTTTTGGCGCTGCTGCTCTCCCACTCAAGATGACGTCAAGATACTTGGAGTGGAGGTGGATCGAGGGCTGAGGTTTGACAGCCATGTCAAATCCATTGCCAAGAAAGCCTCTCACAGGATCTCCGCTCTCAGAAGGATCGCCAGTTTCCTCGACAGGAAGGGAGACTGCTGCTGTACAAGGCACAGGTGCGGCCCCACCTTGAGTACGCAGCTCTCTCCTGGATGTCCTGTGCCGCCACACACAGAAGGAGACTGGACAGCATCCAACGCCGCGCCATACGGCTAGTAGATGCTGCAATACCACCTCACCCAGAGCCTGAGCGTCCCCTTGATTCACTGGAACACCGCAGAGATGTGGCGGCGATCGTAGTGTTCCATAAGGCACAGGTGCAAAGAGTGCCACATCTGGCAGGGCTGCGTCATCCTCTGAGAGTCACCGCACGGAGCACGAGAACGGTGCTCAATGGTGGTGACGCCGTAGAGGTGCCGCGATCCCACAGGTGTCAGCATCAACGCACCTTCGCAGGACGCGTCTCCAGGATGTGGAACTTGTTCACGGCCGCGGTGCCTCACGTCCAGGAGATGAACACACACAGTGTCAAACTGATGGCACATAAGTGGAGACAGACACTGCCAACTCCTCTGACACTCTTTGTGACGTGACACTCAGTGTAGTGCAGTGCGTGAATAGTGCTAGTGAAGTGAAAGAACAGTGCTCCATTTACATGCTGACCATCTTGTATATTATCTATTTTTAAGTCTTGTAAATATTGTAGAAATAGATTGTAGTACCCTTAGAATAGGTAGCACACGACAGTGCGCCTTTGGGTACATGTTCTTCTGTATAAATTATGTTTAAATAAAAAAAAAAAAAAGAGAGAGAGAGAGAGAGAGAGAGAGAGAGAGAGAGAGAGAGAGAGAGGGGGAAAAAGGAAGGAGGGGGGAGGAAAAAAAAAAAAGGGGGGGAGAGAGGGGGGGGGAGAAAAAAAAAAAAAAAAAAAAGGGGGGGAAAGAGGGAGAAAAAAAAGAAAAGGAAAAAAAAAAAAGGAAAAAAAAAAAAAGAAAAAAAAAAGAAAAAAAAAAAAAAAAAAAAAAAAAAAAAAAAAAAAAAAAAAAGGGGGGGGGGGGGGGGGGGGGGGAGAAAAAAAAAGGGGGAGGGGGAAAAAAAAAAAGGGGGGGTGAAAAAAAAAAAAAAAAAAGGGGGGAAAAAAAAAAAGGGGGGGGTTTTTTTTCTTTTTTTTTTTTTGTGGTGAAAAAAAAAAAAAAAAAAGGGGGAAAAAAAAGGGGTGTGGGGGGGGAAAAAAAAAAAAAAAAAAAAAAAAAAAAAAAAGGGTGAAAAAGGGTTTTGAAAAAAAAAAAGGGGGTGTGGTGTGTGTGTTGTGTGTGTGGGTGAAAAAAAAAGGGGGGGGGGGAAAAAAAAGAGAGAGAGAGAGAGAGAGAGAGAGAGAGAGAGAGAGAGAGAGAGAGAGAGAGAGTTTGGAAAATCTATCTTTTAACTAAATATTCCTTCACATTGCTGGTAAAGATTCCGTAAAGGGTTTCTAATGTAGAGAAGTGTTTCATACCATAAGAGTAGAATTAAACAATGTCCTTATTCCAACGGTGGTGTTGCTATTAAACACACACTGTTCATGTAAAGAGTTCAAAATTATATTCTTTTAACTTAATTTTCCCGACAAAGATTACATACAAGGCTTTTAATGTAGAGAACTGCTTCATGTTATAAGAATAGGATTAAATGAAGACTTGATTCCAATGGTGGTGTTGCTATTAAACACACACACTGTTCCATTTAAAGAGTTCATACAATTCCATACAAGGCTTTTAATGCAGAGAAGTGTTTCATATTGCAAGAATAAGATTTAATGATAACTTGATTCCAATTGTGGTGTTGGTGTTACATTAAACACTTGCGGCGCCTGTTTTCCATGGCCTTGACTGGAGCTCCTTGAAAAAGTGTCTCCGTGTAAAAGCTACTTTGCCACAAGACTTTATAAGGTCCTCTGCCCTCTGCCTTGAAGAGAGGGCAGCAATTAGCGGGTTGTTCTTTAAAAAGTTTGTTTCTTACACTTAGCTCATGGAAATAAAAAGTGAATAAATAAAAACTACAACAACATATCAAATAGGACGCATTTCTCGACAGGCAGGATTTGAGCGGTAACCTATTAACGCAGCTTCACCTAACCTAACCTAACCTATCTCTTATTACACCTAACCTAACCTTACCTTTATTTAACCTAACCTAACCCAATCTAATCTAACCTGTTTTTCTTAATTAACCTAACCTAACCTAACCTGTCTCTTATTAAACCTGATCTAACCTTACCTTTATTTAATCCAACTTTACTTAACATGACCCAGTCTAACCTAACCTTTACCTAATCTAATTTTTTCTTTAAATAATTTAACCTAACCTTGCCAAACCTAACCTAATTTAACATAACTATTCTAACTTTTACCTAACCTATCTTAACCCCTTCAGTACTGGGACACATTTTTACCTTGAGATCTGTGTACAATTACACCATTTTATTGACGTTAGGAAGGGTCTATGGATGTTAGGAGGATAATGGCTAGACTCATTATTCTAATCCCCACATGAGTTTGGGAAGATGTATAGGATCATCAGACTGTAGGCAGAATGAATATGGCAACGCGTCATGGTACTGAAGGGGTTAATCTAACTTTACCTAACCATACTAACTCAAGAAACTAATTTGGCGACTCAGCCCATGTGATTATCGTCTACTTAACGTTCCACTCACATATTAGAGAGTGGCTTGAACTGCAATAAACACACTCTCTCTCTCTCTCTCTCTCTCTCTCTCTCTCTCTCTCTCTCTCTCTCTCTCTCTCTCTCTCTCTCTCTCTCTCATACATTACTCGGTATAATTTCCTCACTTGAGGAAAACGTGTATAGTTGCTAATTACATTTTCCTTTCCATCAAATTTACAATCAAATTGTCCCTCCCTCCTCTTCCCTCCCCTCCACCATCATCCCCACACTCCCTCCTACTCCTACCAAGAACCATGATCCCCACCCCTCCTTCCCTCCCTTCCACCTCCCAATCTCCCTCCCACCCACCCCCATCATCATCCCCACACTCCCTCCCCCCTTATCATCATCCCCACACACCCTCCCATCCTCTCCCATCATCATCCCATACTCCCTCCCATCCTCCCCACTATCACCCTCCCTTCCCCTCACCTCCACCTTCATCCATACACTCCCTCCCACCCCACAACCATCACCCCGACTCTCCATCCTACTCTTCCCTTTCACCTTCATCTCCCCTCCTCCCCATCCCCGGGCGCAGACTAATCACGGGCACACGGGGGCGGTGGGCGAGGGGCGGCAGGAAGGGGGAGGAGAGGATAAGGGTGGGTGGGCTGGTGTGGGTGGACTGGGACATCAAGGGTGACGTCACGCAGAGTATTCGTGACAAGGTTAGCGGTGAGGAAGAGAGAGAGAAGAGAGAGAGAGAGAGAGAGAGAGAGAGAGAGAGATGTCAGTATTATTTGCTATTTATTTACTTTTTTCTCTTACTTATTTATATTTTTACTTTTTTTTATGTCTATTACTCTTGTTGTTAGTTCTTACCTCTTCTCCAAATTTGGATTGGATGTTCTCTTTGTTAATCTCATTCCTATTGCTTATATAGTTATGTGTCATTTTTACTGTAATTATTCTCTCTCTCTCTCTCTCTCTCTCTCTCTCTCTCTCTCTCTCTCTCTCTCTCTCTCTCTCTCTCTCTCTCAATCCT
Source organism: Portunus trituberculatus (assembly GCF_017591435.1). Taxonomy (NCBI): domain Eukaryota; kingdom Metazoa; phylum Arthropoda; class Malacostraca; order Decapoda; family Portunidae; genus Portunus; species Portunus trituberculatus. The sequence goes on along the minus strand of NW_025541487.1, from coordinate 18,406 downwards.
ACAGTACTCGTTAAAATATCCTCCTTGAGTCTTATTTGCTATCTACTTATTTTCTTCTATTATTTACATTATTTTGAGGCTTTCTTTTCTTCTTCTCTACCTTTTGGTCTCTTTTTATTATGCGTCTTCTCTTTTACTGTTTTAGAATCTTGTGTTAGTTCTCACTTGCTATTTATCTATTGTTACTATTATTTATGTTATTTTCACTTGACATGCCCACTTCTTTGTCTTTGTCTTTTTGTTTCCTCTTACTTCTTCTTCTCGTACTTACGGATATTCTCTTTCGTTATTGGCGTCTTCTCTTCCTTCTTATTTGTTATTCATTCAATTTTGCTATCTATTATTTTTTTCAGGCATCTACTTTGTTTTCAGTTTTGTTGTCCTAATCAATATTCTTTTTTTTTTTATACACTTCAGTACAGGACATGTTTCCATATTCATTCTGCTTACTATTTGGTGATTTTATACAGCTTCAGGAACTTCCGTGGGGATTAAAATAGTGAAGACTCTGGCCATTAATGTTGTGAGCTCCATAAATTCTTCCTAATGTCAATAAAATCGTCTAATCACACCCAAAACTCAAAATAAAATGCGTCCCAGTACTAAAGGAGTTAATAATGTTTCTATCTTTATTGTTCTTTTTTGTGTGTGTGTGTGTGTGTGTGTGTGTGTGTGTGTGTGTGTGTGTGTGTGTGTGTGTGTGTGTGTGTGTGTGTGTGTGTGTGTGTGTGTGTGTTTGTGTTTGTCAGTCTTGTACTGTGTGTGTGTGTGTGTGTGTGTGTGTGTGTGTGTGTGTGTGTGTGTGTGTGTGTGTGTGTGTGTGTGTGTGTGTGTGTGTGTGTGTGTGTGTGTGTGTGTGTGTTGTGTATGTCTCTGTGTGTGTGTGTGTGTGTGTGTGTGTGTGTGTGTGTGTGTGTGTGTGTGTGTGTGTGTGTGTGTGTGTGTGTGTGTGTGTGTGTGTGTGTGTGTGTGTGTGTGTCTGTGTGTGTGTGTTTGTGTTTGTGTGTGTGTGTGTGTATGTGTGTGTTTCACTGTTTCACTCTTTGATCTGCTGCAGTCTCTTACGAGACTGTGTGTGTGTGTGTGTGTGTGTGTGTGTGTGTGTGTGTGTGTGTGTGTGTGTGTGTGTGTGTGTGTGTGTGTGTGTGTGTCTGTGTGTGTGTTTGTGTTTGTGTGTGTGTATGTATGTGTGTGTATATGTGTGTGTTTCACTGTTTCACTCTTTGATCTGCTGCAGTCTCTTACGAGACTGTGTGTGTGTGTGTGTGTGTGTGTGTGTGTGTGTGTGTGTGTGTAACATGTGTGTGTGTGTGTGTGTGTGTGTGTGTGTGTGTGTGTGTGTGTGTGTGTTATATCAACATTAAACACCCCATATAACCATACACACATTCCACACATTCCACATTTCTATGATCAATAAAAAAGAAAAATCCATCTATTTATATTCTCTTACAATATCAAAACAAAACAGATCTCTCTCTCTCTCTCTCTCTCTCTCTCTCTCTCTCTCTCTCTCTCTCTCTCTCTCTCTCTCTCTCTCTCTCTCTCTCTCTCTCTCTCTCTCTCTCTCTCTCTCTAACCTAACCTAATCTTACCCTCCACACACACAGGGCTGCATGCGAGTCCTGCAGTACTCAGTGAAGAGGACGAGGAGCAGGTTAGAGATGAGTAGCCTCGGCTCACTGCACCACTTCTCCATCAGCGCCCTCTTCAAGCAGCCCAAGACTTACGCTAACATAGTCCGCAGGGTGAGAGAGAGACAAGCTGAGGGAGGAGAGAGAGAGAAGGACGGAGGCAAAGGAGGGTGGGTGATTGGAGAGTACAAACAAAGAGGAAGGAAAGTTAAGGAAGGAGAGATGAGATGGAGATAGGGTGAAGGAAAGGAGGAGGTTGAGTGATTGGAGAGAGGAAGGAGAAAGAGAGAGAGATTAAAGGATTAAATAATCCTCAAATTAAGTTATCACAAGGGAGCCCCCTTCCAATGAAGTAATTTGTCCTGCTGCTAGGCAACAAAGGCCATATAGCTGCTAGATGTCATTAGTGGGGTTCGAATCGATGCCCGGCTATCTATCACCATCGTGGCAGAATGCGGCGCCTTAATCCGCGTGACCACTAAGGACACAGAAAGAGAGAGAGAGAGAGAAGGTGAAGGAGAGGAAGGAGAGAAAGAGGGAAAGAGAGAGAAGGAGAGAGGCTGGAGGAAAGAAGGAGGGTGATTGGAAAGGAAAGAGAGGAGAGAAGGTGAAGGAGAGAGAAGAAGAGAGGATGAAAGGAAAGGGAAAGAGAGAGAGAGAGGGTGAAGGAAAGGAGAAGAATGGGTGACTGGGAAAGGAAAGAGGAAGGAGAGGGTGGAGGAAAAGAGACAGAAGGAGAAAAGGTGAAGGAAAGGAGGACAGTTTGTGATGGGTGAGAAGAAAGAGAGAAGGTGAAGGAGAGAAAGAAGAAGAGAGGATGGAAGGAAAACAGAAAGAGAGAGGAAAGAGAGGGTGTACGAAAAAAAGAAGAAAGGGTGACTGGGAGAGAAGAGGAAGAAGAGGAGAAAGGGTGAAGGAAAGGAGGAGGGTTTGTGATTTGGAAAGGAGAGGAAGGAAGGAAGGTAGGAAGGTAGGAAGGAAAGAAGGAAGGAATGTGTGTGACTGTGGGAGGAAAAAAGGAGGGAGAGAAGGTGGAGGTAAGGAAGGAAGAAGGTGTGACTGAAGAAGAAAGGAAGAGAAGAGAGGATGGAGGAAAGGAGAAGGAGAGAAGGTGAAGGAAAGAAGAAGGAAAGAGGAAAGGAGGGAAAGAGAGCAGAGAGGTAGGAGGAGAAGAGAACGAGGAAGAGATGAAAGGAAAGGAGGAGGTTGAGTGACTGAGGAAGGCGGGAAGAGGAGGAGAAAGGAAGAAGGAATTGAGAAAGATGAGAGTAAATAAAAGAATAAATGTTTGCAAAGTTGCCAATGGAAATGAATCAGGAAATGTACAGAAGATTGTACAGAAAAATGAAAATGTACACTGTCATTAATGCAGGTTTTTTCCGTCCTTCCTTTAATGCTACACTGTAAGAAAACAATAAACAGAATACATTCAGTCACATTTCACTCTCCTTACCACATATTAAGTCAATATTTAGCTCACTACTCAAGTTAATTTAACTTGATCTTGATCTTGATGTTACAGGTGACTCGGGACTGTTCCTGAGTCAGACCTTTGTAACGGCCACTACTGTACAGAAAAAGAGAAAAACGACAAAAAGAAAACAATCACCAAAATTTACATTATTGATTCATACGTCTAGCACGCCACATTTTCCCAAGGAATTCCTTCACGGCTTCAATCATCCTGTCACTTCGTGTCCACACAGTCCCAGCAGAAACACCATCCATTCCTTCCCGTCATCTCCACTCTGGCATTCCTCAATTCCCTTAGCACCAATTGCATCCTTTCATTCCTGTCTCTGGCATACTTCACACACTCCCGCACCACATGTTCCACCGTCTCATCCTCTCCCATGTCACACACACACACCTTGCTGCAGGACTCAGACCATCTGTAACTCCTTGCATTTACATCCATACACTGTGGCCTCACTCGGAAGAGAAGGTCACCACCCAGGCTCGTACCACTTTTCATACATTGCTTTCTCTCTGTACCCAACGTACTCTTTTGTTCTATTATTCTTCCATTCACTCAATCCCCATGTTTCACTACTCTGTCAATCTCACTCTTCCACTTTCTTACATCCCACTCTCTGCCTTCCCCATTTCTAATAACCATGCTCCAGTCACTCTCAACATGCCTCCCCTCAATCCGCTGAAAAGCCCAACTAGTTTCCAAACCACTCTCTGCTGCCATCTTGACACACTTCTTCCCCCACCTGCTACTCCTAACATTCCATAGAAACACCTTTCTCACTAGTCTTGCATCATCCACTTGTCGTAACCATTCCCTCTGGTTACCACATGTGAGCTGTTTACTTGAAGCGACTTTATCAAGACAATGACAAATCCTTCTGCGTCCAGATTGACCAAAGACCAACTATGGGTTTTTCCGTGTGGTACTCACAACTAAGCTCCACAATACTATTTTATTGTACAAAGTATAAAAATAGGCTAAACCAGCAAATACACATATACCCAAATAAAATCAGATAACACGGCCACGTTGCCATTCTTATGGAATTCCTTATGCAAGACTATTCTTTAACTCAGGAACTCGTCCTAAATCGCCTCGTAACACAATGAATCATAGTGACATCATCTAACTGCACATTCCACCACAGCATGCGATGTGGTACAAAAACGTCTACGACGTTCATAGTATACATGTACACACAAGACTCCATAACTCAGGACAAATTCTCTAAGCTACTAACTATAAGACCAAGCCCGGGGTCCAGAGGGTCATGTAGGCAGTGCTGAATGGTGATTCTGTTGCTTAGCCTGGCTTTACAATTGCGATCGCCTGCCTTCTGAAATTCTTATAACTTACACTAATACACACAACCTTCGTTCTTAGGAAGCTAACATTTTTGTTCACGTATCGTTCTTAGCTAAATAGTCATTGTCTCTGTCACTTGTCTTACACTTACTAATCTTTCACATCAATTTCTGCAACATTGTCTTGTTTAATTTTCTTGAACACCATCTCCTTACTAAATCATTTCTTTTCCAGCAATTGTTGATATGACAGCTTTTTTTCCTACTTGCTCTATTATTTTCTTCCTAATCTTGAGATTAATCTTCGGCATCGTCGTTTGGTTGGATCATTGTCCTATTTCTTCAAAATCATGTCTAATTCCAACCACCCGTTGCATTGTCATTTGCCTGCCCTTCACTACCAGCACGTGCTACAAGACAATCCTTGATCATGAATGACCGTTCCTTGTCTGTGAATCGATGTAATACTTCACAATTTTCCCGGTGTTTTATCCCAGTATCTGCTAGACTCTGGAATACAATTCCCAACGAGATTGTTAATTCTAGTAACATTGAAGCATTTAAAAACGTGTGAATACCTTTCTTCTCTCTGAACTCACTACCTCTTAGATCTCTACCAATCTTCCTATTCTGTTGTTCATTCCTGTTACTTCCTTTCACTTATCGGTGAGGTGCCGCCCACTGGGCCTTTGGGTTTATGCAGTTATGCTTTCCAGTGGGTCGCCTTCATTGACCTCATAATAATATATATATATATATATATATATATATATATATATATATATATATATATATATATATATATATATATATATATATATATATATATATATATATATATATATATATATATATATATATATATATATATATATATATATATATATATATATATATAAAGTGGAAGCTTCACATCTCATCTTGAGCTATTACAGCTTCTATGAAGTTCCATGCTTCACATGTAAAGGGCATTTCATTCTCACCGCTCTCTCTAGACATAAAGAATCAAAAGCATTTTGTCTTACAGTCTTATTACCTCTTCTCCTCTGACTGTCTTCGTCCTCCTTCTAAACGTCTCAGTGTTGCATCTTTTGTTACATTCTACTGTTATTTTCACGAGCACGGGACCGCCTGATTGAGAATTGACCACGCTAACCATTGCGCCAAGGTGCGTGTGTGTGTGTGTGTGTGTGTGTGTGTGTGTGTGTGTGTGTGTGTGTGCATTCATTGTATATATTTACGGTCGCCTGGTGGTCACCTAGCCTTCCCTATTACGGAAAGAGCTCAGAACTTATAGACCGATCTTCGGTCTATAAGCTCTGAGACCACACCACACTCCACACACCGGGGAAGTGAGGCCATAATCCCTCGAGTTACTTCCCATACCTATACTTGCTGCTAGGTGAACAGAGGCTACACATTAAGAGGCTCGCCCATTTGCTCCACTGCGCCCGGAGCTCGTACCCGCGCCTTCTCATTTGTAAGCCGAGTGTGGTAACCGCTACACTACGTGTGTGTGTGTGTGTGTTTCACAGTTTGATCTGCTGCAGTCTCTGACGAGACAGCCAGACGTTACCCTACGGAATGAGCTCAGAGCTCATTATTTCCGATCTTGGGGTAGGCCTGAGACCAGGCACACACCACACACCGGGACAACAAGGTCACAACTCCTCGATTTACATCCCGTACCTACTCACTGCTAGGTGAACAGGGGCTACACATGAAAGGAGACACACCCAAATATCTCCACTCGGCCGGGGAATCGAACCCCGGTCCTCTGGCTTGTGAAGCCAGCGCTCTAACCACTGAGCTACCGTGTGTGTGTGTGTGTGTGTGTGTGTGTGTGTGTGTGTGTGTGTGTGTGTGTGTGTGTGTGTGTGTGTTTCACTGTTTGATCTGCTGCAGTCTGACGAGACAGCCAGACGTTACCCTACGGAACGAGCTCAGAGCTCATTATTTCCGATCTTCGGATAGGCCTGAGACCAGGCACACACCACACACCGGGACAACAAGGCTATAACTCCTCGATTTACATCCCGTACCTACTCACTGCTAGGTGAACAGGAGCTACACTTGAAAGGAGACACACCCAAATATCTCCACACGGCCGGGGAATCGAACCCCGGTCCTCTGGCTTGTGAAGCCAGCGCTCTAACCACTGAGCTACCGGGCGTGTGTGTGTGTGTGTGTGTGTGTGTGTGTGTGTGTGTGTGTAATTCACCTCGGTCGTCTGCTGGTCATCCAGCCAGTCTTCTCCATCACGGAGCGAGCTCAGAGCTCATAGACCGATCTTCGGGTAGAACTGAGACCACATCACACACAACACACACCGGGAGAGTGAGGCCACAACCCCTCAAGTTACATCCCGTAACTATTTACTGCTAGGTGAACACAACCCCTCAGTTAACACACACACACACTCCACACACCGGGAAAGCGAGACCACAACCCCTCGAGTTACATCCCGTACCTATTTACTGCTAGGTGAACACACCCCACACTTTAAGAGGCTTGCTCATTTGCCTCGCCGCTTCCCGGGACTCGAACCCGGCCCTCTCGATTGTGAGTCGAACCTGCTAACCACTACACTACACGGTGTGTGTGTGTGTGTGTGTGTGTGTGTGTGTGTGTGTGTGTGTGTGTGTGTGTGTGTGTGTGTGCGGAATTAATGTTTTTATATAATCTCCTTCTTTGATGTCTTTTTCTTATCACTTTTATTTTTCTTATTCTTTCCTTATTTATCATTTATTATTTTTGTGGGAGTATTGAATGCCTTTTGTACCTGCTCCATTTTTATGTCCGTTTTTTTAATTATTGTTTTATTCATTTATTTTTTTCTTATTTTATTTTGTGTTTCTCTCCATTTTTTACATCATTTCTTGTATTTTCTTCAATTTTCCAGTAGTTGGCGCGGGATTCAATGCTTTTCATATCATCATCCATTTTTATATCTGTTTTTTTCTTACTCATTTTATTCTTTTATTGTTTCCTTACTTCATTTTGTCTTTATTTCCAGTTTTTTATCATTATTTTTTTTTCGCGCGGAAATTAATGCTTTTCATGTCTGTATTTTTTTTTATCGTTTATTATCTCATACTATTTTTATTCTTTTTATCATTTTCTTATTTTATTTGATCTTTCTTTTAAATTTTAATCATACATGAATGAGTATGAATAAGTTAGCTTTGTGTACAATAAGACTATTTTATTGACATTAGCAAGGGTCTGATGAGGGCAGAAGATTTATGGCCACAGTCTTCACTATTTTAATCCCCCACATGAGTTTGTAAAGCTGTACAAAATCACCAAATAGTCACCAGAATGAATAGGGAAACGCGTCATGCTACTGAAGGGATTAATGACTACAGCCTTCACTATTTTAATCCCCCACACGAGTTTGTGAAGCTGTAGAAAATCACCAAATAGTCACCATAAGGAATAGGGAGACTCATGTTCTTTTAGGGCATTTTTAAGACAGTTTGGCATAAATTTAGAGCATTAAAAGACAGTTTGGCACGTTTTTTAGGGCATTTTAAGAAAGTTTGATATATTATTAAGGTATTTTAAGACAGCTTGGCACTCTTTTTAGCGCATTGAAAGACAGATTGACACGTTTTTAGGACATTTTAAGGAAGTTTGGCATATATTTAGGGCATTGTAAGTCAGTTTGGCACGTTTTTTAAGGCATTTTAAGACAATTTGATATATTCTTTGGACATTTTCAGACAGGATGGCTACGATAAGACCATTTTATTGACAATATGAAGGGGCAGAAGAATAATGGCCACAGTCTTCACTATTTTAATCCCCCACATGAGTTTGTGAAGCTGTAGAAAATCACCAAATGGTCACCAGAATGAACAGGAAACGCGTCATGCTACTGAAGGGTTAATGGCACAGTCTTCACTATTTTAATCCCCCACATGAGTTTGTGAAGCTGTAGAAGATTAGTGGTGAATAATTGGGGAGCTTTTAAGATTAGACAGATTTA
>NW_025541487.1:0-7500 GCF_017591435.1 Portunus trituberculatus | reverse complement strand
ATGAAGTAATTTGTCCTGCTGCTAGGCAACAAAGGCCATATAGCTGCTAGATGTCATTAGTGGGGTTCCAATCGATGCCCGGCAATCTATCACCATCATGGCAGAATGCGGCGCCTTAATCCGCGTGACCACTAAGGACACAGAAAGAGAGAAAGAGAGAGAGAAGGTGAAAGAGAGGAAGGAGAGAAAGAGGGAAAGAGAGAGAAGGAGAGAGGCTAGAGGAAAGAAGGAGGGGTGATTGGAAAAGGAAAGAGAGGAGAGAAGGTGAAGGAGAGAAAGAAGAAGAGAGGATGAAAGGAAAGGGAAAAGAGAGAGAGAGAGAGGGTGAAGAAAGGAGAAGAATGGGTGACTGGGAAAGGAAAGAGGTAGGAGAGGGTGGAGGAAAAGAGACAGAAGGAGAAAAGGTGAAGGAAAGGAGGACAGTTTGTGATGGGTGAGAAGAAAGAGAGAAGGTGAAGGAGAGAAAGAAGAAGAGAGGATGGAAGGAAAACAGAAAGAGAGAGGAAAGAGAGGGTGTACGAAAAAAGAAGAAAGGGTGACTGGGAGAGAAGAGGAAGAAGAGGAGAAAGGGTGAAGGAAAGGAGGAGGGTTTGTGATTTGGAAAGGAGAGGAAGGAAGGAAGGTAGGAAGGTAGGAAGGAAAGAAGGAAGGAATGTGTGTGACTGTGGGAAGAAAAAAGGAAGGAGAGAAGGTGGAGGTAAGGAAGGAGGAAGGTGGGTGACTGAAGAAGGAAAGAGAAAGGAGAGAGAAGAGAGAGGATGGAGGAAAGGAGAAGGAGAGAAGGTGAAGGAAAGAAGAAGGAGAGAGGAGAGGAGGGAAAGAGAGCAGAGAGGGTGGAGGAAAGGAGAACGAGGAAGAGATGAAAGGAAAGGAGGAGGTTGAGTGACTGAGGAAGGCAGGAAGAGAAGGAGAAAGGAAGAAGGAATTGTGAGAAAGATGAGAGTAAGTAAAAGAATAAATGTTTTCAAAGTTGTCAATGGAAATGAATCAGGAAATGTGAAAGATTGTACAGAAAATAATTAAAAAAAAGAATGAAAATGTACAGTGTCATTAATGCAGGTTGTTTCCGTCCTTCCTTTAATGCTACACTGTAAGAAAACAATCAACAAAATACATTCAGTCACATTTCACTCTCCTTACCACAAATTAAGTCAATATTTAGCTCACTACTCAAGTTAATTCAACTTGATCTTGATCTTGATGTTACAGGTGACTCGGGACTGCTCCTGAGTCAGGCCTTTGTAACGGCCAATACTGTACAGAAAAAGAGAAAAACGACAAATAGAAAACAATCACCAAAATTCACCTTATTGATTCATACGTCTAGCACGCCACATTTTCCCAAGGAATTCCTTCACGGCTTCAATCATCCTGTCATTCGTGTCTCCACACAGTCCCAGCAGCAACACCATCCATTCCCTTCCTGTCATCTCCACTCTGGCATTCCCCAATTCCCTCAGCACCAATTGCATCCTTTCATTCCTGTCTCTGGCATACTTCACACACTCCCTCACCACATGTTCCACCGTCTCATCCTCTCCCCATGAAACACATCTGGCACACCTTGCTGCGGGACTCAGACCATCTGTAATTCCTTGCATTCACATCCATACACTGTGCCCTCGCTTGGAAGAGAAGGTCACCACCCAGGCTTCCCTCGTACCACTTTTCATACATCGGGGCCTCTTTCTCTCTGTACCACTCCAAAGTACTCTTTTGTTCCATCTTATTCTTCCATTCACTCAATCCCACATGTTTCACTACTCTGTCAATCTCACTCTTCCACTTTCTTACATCCCATGCACTCTCTGCCTTCCCCATTTCTAATAACCAGGCTCCAGTCACTCTCAACATGCCTCCCCTCAATCCGCTGAAAAGCCCAACTAGTTTCCAAGCCACTCTCTGCTGCCATCTTGACACACTTCTTCCCCCACCTGCTACTCCTAACATTCCATAGAAACACCTTTCTCACTAGTCCATTTGTCGTAACCGTTCCCTCTGGTTACCACATGTGAGCTGTTTACTTGAAGCGACTTTATCAAGACACTGGCAAATCCTTCAGCGTCCAGATTGACCAAAGAACAACTATGGGTTTTTCCGTGGGGTACTCACAACTACAGCTCCACAATACTATTTTTATTGTACAAAGCATAAAAATAGGCTAAACCAGCAAATACACATATACCTAAATAAAATCAGATAACACGGCCACGTTGCCATTCTTATGGAATTCCTTATACAAGACTATTCTTCAACTCAGTAACTCGTCCTAAATCGCCTCGTAACACAATGAATCATAGTGACATCATCTAACTGCACATTCCACCACAGCATGCGATGTGCTGCAAAAACGTCTACGACGTTCATAGTATACGTGTACACACAAGACTCCATAACTCTTAGGACAAATTCTCTAAGTTACTACTCACGTATAAGACCAAGCAGAAGGCAGTCCAGAGGCCCATGTTGCTAGTTTAGTTGCTTGTGTAAGCGTCAAAAATTCTTGTTGTTGCTGAGGGCGTGAATGGTAGCTCTCTGCTGGATCGCGTTACTGCCTGGCCTTATACAATTGAGCAGCTGCAGCCTGCCCTCTAAAGACAACTTCTACTACTTCCTACACTACACTACAACACCTTACACTTTTACACTCTCTTCAAATCAAAATTTAATAATGGCTTCACCACGCCCTGCCTCGAGTCCTCTGGGAGGGACCATAAATGTCCCCAGGTCGGACTGCCCTCTGCTGTCGACCTTGGGTGTCTTGACACTTCATCTAATACTTTCACTATCAATTTCTGCAACATTCGTGGCCTTCGTTCTAATTTTCAATCTGTGGAACACCACCTCTCCTCTACTAAACCTCATCTTCTCTTCCTAACTGAAACACAGTTGTCTGTGACTACTGACAGCAGCCCTTTTCTGTTCCTCCTACTTGCTCTATCCTCATTTTCAATCCAAAGCTGGATGTTGCGCATACGTGCGTAACGACACCACTTGCTCTCGTGCCCACAATCTTGAATCTTCAGAATTTTCTACCATCTGGCTAAGACTTCAATGTCACTCTCTAACTAAATTCATCTGTGCTGTATACCTCTCACCTAATTCCTCTGACTATGTAAAATTCTTTGACTATTTGACTTCCAAGGTGGAGCACATCTTATCTCACTTTCCTTTGCTGAGATCTCCATTTTAGATTTCAATGTTCACCACCAGCTTTGGCTTTCATCTTCTTTCACTGACCAACCTGGTGAACAAACCTTCAACTTTGCTATCCTTCATGACCTAGAGCAGCTAGTGAAGTTCTACCCGTATTCCTGACCGCCTTGGAGACACGCCCAACATTCTTGATCTTTTCCTAACCTCCAACCCTTCTGCTTACTCTGTTAAACTTTCCTCTCCGTTGGGCTCCTCCGACCACAATCTAATTTCCGTTACCAGTTCTATCACTCCAGTGCAGCCTCAGGACCCGCCTAAGCGGAGGTGCTTCTGGCATTTTAACTCTGCTAAGTGGGAGGAACTAAGGCAGTACTATTCTGATTTCCTTGGGATGATTATTGTTTTCATGTCAGAGATCCTTCTCTTTGTGCCGAGCGCATAACAGAGGTGATTATCTCTGGCATGGAGCTATACATTCCTCATACTTTCTCTAACCCTAAAGCTAAAAAGCCTTGGTTTAACTCTGCTTGTTCTCGTGCTGTCAATGATAGAGAGGCGGCTCACAAACGGTTCCGTAGCCATCCAACTGCTGAAACTCATGCCCTATATATTTCTGCCCGTAATCATGCCAAATCTATTCTCCAACTTACTAAAAACTCTTTCATCAATAGAAAATGTCAAAGTCTTTCCAATTCTAACTCCTCTCGAGATTTCTGGCATCTAGCCAATAATATCTCTAACAACTTTACTTCTTCGTCTTTCCTCCTTTACTTCATCCAGATGGCTCTACAGCTGTCTCTTCTTTTTCTAAAGCTGAACTCTTCGCTCAAACCTTTGCTACCAACTCAACTTTGGATGATTCTGGGCATATTCCTCCTACTCCTCCACCCTCTGACTACTTCATCCCTAAAATTAAAATTCTTTATAAAGACGTTTTCCTGGCCCTCTCTGGCCTTGATTCTCGGAAGGCTTACGGTCCGGATGGAGTCCCTCCTGTTGTTCTCAAAACTGTGCTTGAACTCGCTCACTGCCTGGTCAAACTCTTTCATCTGTGTCTCTACTTCTATTTATCCTTCTTGCTGGAAGTTTGCTCACATTCAACCTGTCCCTAAAAAGGTGACCACTCCAATCCTTCTAACTACCGCCCTATAGCTTTGATTTCCTGCCTCTAAAGCCTTTGAGTCTATCCTTAATAGGAAGATAATGAGGCATCTATCAGCTCACAACCTTCTCTCTGATTGCCAGTATGGTTTCCGTAAAGGCAGATCTACTGGTGATCTTCTTACTTTCCTAACTGAATCTTGGTCATCCTCTTTAGGGACTTCGGTGAAACCTTTGCTGTCGGCCTTGACATATCGAAAGCCTTCGATAGAGTCTGGCACAAATCTTTAATTTCTAAACTACCCTCCTACGGATTCTATCCTTCTCTGTACCTTCATCTCCAGTTTCCTTTCCGATCGTTCTATTGCTGCTGTAGTAGACGGTCACTGTTCTTCCCTAAAACTATCAACAGTGGTGTTCCACAGGGTTCTGTCCTATCACCCACTCTCTTTCTATTATTCATCAATGATCTCCTAAATCTGACTCAATGCCCTATCCTCCTTCATTCAAGCGACTCCGGAGCGATCCCAAGCCATCTGTAGCATCAAGATCAAGATCAAGATAAAGAATGCAGGAGTAAGAGTGGGGAATGATAAGATAGGGTGCTCCTTTATGCAGATGACGTAGTGGTCATGAGTGATCAGCAGTTGAGTTGCAGAGTATGTTGGATGTTGTGGATGATATAGAAGAGACTTCTGAGTTAGGTTTAGTAGTGAAAAAAGTTAAGTGATGATAGTGAATAGGTGTGAGGATGAAAAATACAGTATGGAGAATTGGAGAGAATGAGTTGAATCAGGCACGAGAATATAAGTACTTGGGGATGTGGGTGAGTCCAAGTGGGTGTGAAAAGACAAAGAATGAGAAGACAGATTTAGTGAATCAGTGGGTATAACGATTAGGGAGTGCAGCCAGAACATGAACAAGTAAATATGAAGTGCTGAGAGAAATGTGGAAGAGTGTGGCTGTGCCCAGTATAATGAATGGTATGGATGTGATTCCATGGAATGAAGTGAAATTGATAAGCTAAAAGTGGGACAGAATAGAATAGGTAGAGTGGCACTGAACGCACCAAGGTACACAGCAGTAGTAGAAGCTCTGAGAAGTGATATGGGATGGGGCACTTTAGGAAAGACTAGTAAAAGCTACTCTTGGGTACAAGGTAAGATTGGAAAGAATGGACGATGAAAGAATAGTGAGAAAGGTGTACCTGTGGAATGAAAGAGGGAGCAAATGGAGGAAGACGTGCATGAGAATGACAGAGAGAAGTGGATTACATGTTGCATGGGAGATGAGAATGGATGGGAGGAATCAGAATGAGCGTGAATGGATCGTGACAAGAGAAAGCAGAGTAGGAACTGAATGGGATGCGAGGAAATAGAAGAGTGAGATAGACTATAGGTGAAGGGGGTGGGATTGAATATATGGAAGAATGAGATGGAACGAAAGAGTACTCTGGAATGGTACAAGGAAAAGGAAGCCCCGATGTATGAAAAGTGGTATGATGGCAGCCTGGGTGGTGATCTTCTCTTCCGAGCTAAGGCACAGTGTATGGATGTGAGTGAAAGAAACTACAGGTGGTCTAAGTCCCCACAGCAAAGTGTGCCAGATGTGTGACAAGCAAGGCGGTCTGCCTTTTCATTTAGCGGGACACACACAAAATGATAAAATTGATGAAAACAAGCCAATATAGAGAAACGAAATAAAAGTAACAAAAAATGTGCTATTTTAGTAGTTTTCCGCTTTTTTTCACCAAAACACAAAAATGCAGACAAAACGCATGATTACACAAATGTATTTAAGGAACTGAAATATGTAAAAAATGGGTTATTATGGTGTTTTCTAGCATTTTATGCACCAAAACTCAGAAAAGCAGTCAAAACAAATATATACACTATACTTGTTAAAACGTCTTATTTATGTGTTTTGAAAGTGTTTTCTGAAAAAAAAAAAATTGTATATCCAAGTCATTTTACTTTGTTATGCTTCAAGCCGATAAAATTGCTGAAAAGATGAAATATAGATAAACGAAATAAAAGTAACAAAACGTGTTATTTTTGTAGTTTTTAGCTTTTTGTGCACCAAAAACACAGAAATACAGGCAAAACGCATGTTTACTCATCATTAGTTTAAGTAATTGAAATATGCAAAAAATGGGTTATTTTGGTGCTTTCTAGCATTTTATGCACCAAAACTCAAAAAGGCAGGGAAGAAGAGAATGTGCACCATAAGTGTTGAAAAGTCTTATTTTTATGTTTTTAAGGTGTTTTATGGAAAAAAAATAACTATCTCGATTGAAAACTTTGTATATTGAAATCGTTTTACATTATTACACAAAAAAAAAAAAAAAAAATAAGGCAAAATAGAGAAAAGAAATAAAATCATCAAAATCTATGATCAAGGAACTAAAATCTGTAAGAAAATGGGTTATTTTTTCTGGTTTACTGCATTTTAGGTACCAAAAAAAAAAAAGCAGTCAAAACAAGTATATTTAGTAAACTTGTTAAAACGTCCTATTTATGTTTTTTGAAGGTGTTTTGTGAAAAAAAACTATCTCAAGTGAAAATTTTGTATATTCATGTCATCTTACCTTGTTATGCTTTAAAAAAATAAAACTGATGAAAACAAACCAATATAGAGAAACGAAATAAAAATAACAAAAACGTGTTATTTTAGTAGTTTTCAGCTAGTTTTGCACCAAAACACAGAAATGCAGACAAAACGCGTATATACACACTATATGTTTAAAGAACTGAAATATGTTAAAATATGGGTTATTCTGGTGGTTTACAGCATTTTACTTACCAAAACTTAAAAAAGAACTCAAAATAAGTATATACACCAAACTTGTTAAAACGTCTTTTTTATGTATTTTCATAGTGTTTTCTGAAAAGAAGAACTATCTCGATTGAAAATTTTGTATATTCGAGTCATTTTACATTGTTCTGCTTCAAAACGATAAAACTGATGAAAACAACCCAATATAGAGAAACGAAATAAAAGTAACAAAACTTGTTATTCAGTAGCTTTCAGCTTTTTTGCACCAAAACACAGAAATCCATACAAAATGTTTGATTACACACCATTTGTTTAAGGAACTGTAATGTAAAAATGGGCTATTTTGGTGTTTCCCAGCATTCTATACACCAACACTCAGTAATGCAGACCAAACAAGTATATACACCAAATTTGTTAGAACGTCCTATTTATGTTTTAAAGGTGTTTTCTAAAAAAAAAAAAAAAAAA
>NW_025541486.1:0-27406 GCF_017591435.1 Portunus trituberculatus | reverse complement strand
ACACACACACACACACACAAACCAACTCTCAAAGACACACACACACACACACACACACACTAAATCACACTTAGCACACATGTACACACACATACACACACACCGCGTACACCGCGCAGTGTAGTGGTTAGCACACTCGACTCACAATCGAGAGGGCCGGGCTCGAGTCCGGCAAATGGGCAAGCCTCTTAATGTGTGGCCCCTGTTCACCTAGCAGTAAATAGGTACGGGATGTAACTCGAGGGATTGTGGCCTCGCTTTCATGAAGATCGGTCTATGAGCTCTGAGTTCGCTTCGTAATGGGGAAGACTGGCTGGGTGACCGGTAGGCGACCGAGGTGAATTACACACACAAACACACACACACACACGCACACACGCACACACACACACGCACACACACACTCTCTCTCTCTCTCTCTCTCTCTCTCTCTCTACCATATAAACAACACTAACAATTTCATGACTCAGTAACTCCTCGCATTAACGCGTCTCACCTCCCTAAAGTCTGTATTTTCCTTTCATTAATAACTCAAACTAAACGCTGCTCGAGGTGGATCTGTTACGTTCACCGGTTAAACTGGTAAGATTGGCATCGGAGAGCCGGTGAACAATAACAATAAAAAAAAAACACTGCAGGTTCAACTAGTGAGGAAATGCAAATGGGGGTCACTTTAAAAAGCTATTTTAATAACCCATAATGAAATTGACACATATATAACAAGAAACATGAAACACAGATATATAACATGAAACACAGGAAAATGACATACACATATACATATAACACAGTAATAAATACAACAATAAAGAACCCAACTTAATACCTAACAATAATCCTAATCCTATATAGAGGCAATGTGGAAAACACGGACGAGGGGAAGTGATACTTATGCGGTGTCGCAGTGGTGAAATGCTGGGTGATGGTTGATCCCACGGCAGAACCAAGAGGCGTTGTGTTCACTGGTTGAGGCTTGGATCTCAACTCCCAATCCAGAAAACCAAGAGCTGGCTCAACACTTTCGGTTGAGTCGAAAGGGCCGCGTGAATCCAACTTCGGGACAGTAGCCGGGCTTCATGAAACGGTGACGTGGAAGGTTCACGAGACGGTGGCGTGGAAGGTTCACGAGACGGTGACGTGGAAGGGGAGGCGGAGAGGTGGCGAACGAGGTAACAAGCGGAGGAGGTGATGGTAGTAATGCATGTTACGGGCGGGCCGTAACATTTCCTCCCCTAAGACCTCCGTAATGGCCACCACCAGACACAGCACCTCGCAAAGGAAGAACCTGCAGAAGCTTGAAGCGCACATCGGAGGAGACGATGATGAGGAGGCGATACACGAGCCAGACAGCGGTGATGGTGGTGAGAGACCAGCCAGAACCAGATGAAAATGTAGATCTTCTCGTTGATGATGTTAACCGCCAGCACACCCATGGTGTCGTGGGTCTCGATGGTTCCCGAAGGGCCGAACTTCCTGAAGGTGCACTTGGTGACTCTGGGAAGATGCGTGTCATGGGATCGATGCGCTTCTCGGGGTCCATGTCAGGAAGTTGATGACCTCCGTGCCGTAGGTGAGGAAGGTGCCGCCAGGAACAGGTCGGTGAAGTAGATTTTGCCCTCCAAGTCCTGAGTTATGTAATTTATAGGCCTCTGGAAGGTGGCGGAGCATTAGACAATCCAAAGGGCATCACTGTGTATTGGTATAGTCCGAAGGGAGTGATGAAGGCGGATATTATTTGGGCCTCGTCCGAGAGGGAATCTGGTAGTAACCTTTAAGCAAGTCTATAGTGGTTACAAATTTGGCTACTCTATACTATCTATAAGGTCCTCTATCAAAAGCAATGGGTAGGAGTCTGGCAATAACTTTTAAGATCAGACTGTTGTGAAGGTGTTAAGGAAAGAAACACCTCATCCAGGTTGGACATGATTTGGCTGTTTGAGGGCGTCCTTTAGGTAACGAGAAGAGGAATTCGATGTCGGACTCTTCCTCGGGGGCACAGGACCAGACTCCTTTCCTATCAGACATACAGGTACAGCGCGAGACAAGTCGTCCTCTGGTTCTCTGGAGTGGTAAGGTTTCATTAGATTAATATGAACAAGTTGGGAATCCTTACGACGGTCAGGAGTGGACCACATAATTTAATGGACTTAGTTTTGAGCCACAACATAAGGTCCCATGAACTTACTGTGAAGAGCATTGCCTGGAGTGGGGAGAAAAAGTAAAACCTTGTCTCCTGGTTTGAAACTTCTCATGACAGATTTGGGAAGAGAATTCTGTTGCATTTAGTTTGAGATTTGAGGAAGTTTGATTTAGCAAAAGATCTGACTTCACTGATTTTATTCTTAAGGTTACTGATGTAGTCAGACACACTGGGGCTTGAAGGAGTATTTTGAGTAAACCATTGATCCTTTAATATTTTGAGAGGCCCCTGATCTGTCTACCATAGAGTAATTCAAATGGGAGTAACCTAAAGAATCTTGAGGAGATTCTCTTAAAGCGAAGAGAAGGAAAGAAATACTTTCATCCCAGTCTCCTTGATGCTCCAAGCAATACTTCTTCATCATGGATTTTAATGTTTGGTGAAACCGCTCCAGACAGCCTTGGGATTGGGGTGGTAAGCCGAGGAGGTAACATGGTGGATGTTTAGCTCATTCACTATCTGTTGGAAAAATGGCTAGTGAAATTGCTACCCTTGTCAGACTGAATTTGTTTTGGAATTCCTACCGAGGTGAAAAATGTATCAGATGTTTTACAATGGTCTTTGATGTGATGTTCTTAAGAGGAATGCTTCAGGGTACCTGGTAGTGGGATCCATGAGGGTTAACAAATACTGATTCCCTCGTTTGGTTTTGGGTAAGGGCCCTACGCAGTCTAGTATGATCTTTTCGAAGGGCTCCGTCTGAACTGGAATAGGCGTCAGAGGAGCTGGCACAAGGCGTTCGTTAGGCTTACCCACAATTTGACATATGTGACATGTTTTACATAGTGTGACACATCCTTTTTCATTCCTGGCCAAAAAAAATGTTGAAGAGCCTTCTTGTAGGTTTTTTGGATGCCTAGATGACCTGACAATCCATCATGAGCTAGTTCTATGATGGCTGGTCTTACAGACAAGGGATGACAACTTGATGTGTTTCTGACCAGGTGTCTAGTTGTTTCAGTTCAGGAGGTCTGTAGGCACGCATCAGGACTCCTTCCTGATAATAAAAACAAGGCAATTTAGACATATCCTTTGTCTCACTGGCAACATGTCTGATCTTAGCCAAAGTGAGATCCTGTTCCTGAGCATTAATCAAATTCTCCTTTGAAATGATGTCATTATACAAGTTGTCAGTAGAGGCAATCATTGGTGGAGGAGGTGATGAAAGGGCAGGGGACTTGGACTGAGACCTGGTGACTGCACACACTGGGAAGAAGTGAGGGGATGTTTCGTCCAGGGTCTTAGTGGGACTTTCTGTTAAGGGAGAATCAAGAACAATTAAGTTTGGAACAGCCAAGTTACCCGCAAGATCATTACCCAGTACAAGATGTACCCCCGGTACTGGCAGTTCACCAGGTTTAATGGCTACCTCAACCTCTCCTGAAATGAACGGGCACTGTAAGCTAATATTAGCCAAGGGATAGGAGAGCTGTGATTCGAGACCTGTAAGGATCACCTTCTCCCCAGTGAAAGCCTGTTTGATGTTAGGGATGACATCTTCCCTTAAGATGGATTGGGCAGCACCTGTATCACGCAGAACCTTGATATTTATTGCCTTGTCTTTACCATCAGTCAGGGACACTTTACCTTGATACATGTACGAGTCATAAAGTTCTAGAGGAGAGTTGACAGGGTTAGCTAGGGCCACTGGTTTCTTGTTCTCAAATGTGTTAGGTCTAGGGGCCACAAAAGAAAATTGACGTTGAGAACCCTTGCAATTTGGGTGTCTACATTTCTGGATCGTGTGACCTGGCTTCTTACAGTATGTACACCAGGGGAATTATATGCATTTGGCGAGAATCCGGTTGGCTTACCACCCGCGCCCCAAAACCTTCCCCAAAGGAGGACCTAACATTAGACAGTGAACCACGACCTCTACTACCCAGGGATCCCATCAACAAAGCAAACGCATCAGCCACTTTAGCGGCAGACATAAGATCACTCTCTCCCGTTCTTCCACATGCCTCAGAATATTAAATGGTAACTTGTTCTTCCATTCTTCCAGGACCATTAGATTGAGCAACTCCGAAAAGGTGGTAATGTTAAGAGCGGCTAACCATTTCTTAAATTGTCTTAGTTTCTCACTAGCGAATTCAACATAGGTGTGAGACTCTGGTTTCACATACTTTCGAAACTGTTGTCTGTATCCATCAGAAGTGATAGAGTAGGCGTCTAGAATGTTACCTTTGATCTCTTCATATTCTACCTCATCACTAAGGCCGTTGTATACCCTATAAGCTTTTCCTACTAGCTTAGGGACAAGGAGAGACACCCACTGATCCTTGGGCCATTTATTCCTATTAGCAATGCTCTCAAAAGCGCGAAATGACCCGTCAACATCAGATTCATCAAAAGGGGAACTAGCGGAGCAGCTGTAGCAGGATTAAAGCTTGCTAACTGTTTCTTTATATCTATTTCTTCCCTCTAAACTTAGCGTCATTTCGTAGGGCTAACTCCTGAATTTCTAACTCTTTCTCCTGCCTTCTAAGTTGTAATTGAAATTCTCTCTTTATCTTTATCTTCTTTTTCTGCCTGTAGTTGCATTTGTTTTTCCTGTAGTTGCATTTGTCTTTCCCGTAATTCTCTCTCTTTATCTTTATCTTCTTTTTCTGCCTGTAGTTTCTTTCGCTTCTTTTTCTGCCTGTAATTGCATTTGTTTTTCATGCATCCGGTATTCTAGTTTAAGCTTCTCAATTTCCCATTGACTTATCCTACTCTTATCCTGTTCTTCCTGGGGACTGTGTATTATAGTCCTCGTAGAGGCTGACATGGGAGTTAACTCTTCTATGGCATTTCCTAGCAACTGACCTTCTTGCACTAGATGTTCAACAACTACATTCTTAATGACCTCTTTAGTCATCTGAGACGTGATGGGAACATCAAAATGTTTAGCGATGGTCTTCCATTGGTCCTTCTTTATATTAGCATATTTAAGTTGTTCCAGAGAAGGGTCGGCACAAAATCTTCAACGTTAAACTGAGCGGAAGCCATATTAAATAGATGTTAAACCACAACAAAAAAATGATAAGCGAATTACTTAAGTGTAAAGCACATAAGTGTTTGGGAATACGAGCCACAAACGCACTGGGTGAATTAATAATTTATTCAATGTTATACTAATGTGGTCTGGTCAGGGCATGAGGAGAAACTTGGAGTATTCTGTATTATTCGCCTTTATCCATGTCAGAGCGTCACTCCTCTCGGGCAACAAAAGAACGAAAATAAAGGCGCCACTAAGGTACAGTCACTAAGAAATGCCAAAAAAGAATTATCCAGAATATCCGAAACAGGTTGATTTCTGGGAAATCGTATTTTCAGTAGGAAAGCAATCACTAAGGTAGCTACGAGCAGCATCTTTAATGAGCCAAACGTTTCGACATTTCATCTTATGTCATCATCAGTGGCCTAAAATAAAACGATAAAACAAATATAAGTATAAAAGAATAAAATAAAAATACAAAGAGAATTACAATGGTAAAAATTCACACTATCATAAGTGGGTATGCTGACAGAGTATTGTTGAGGGATGGCTTTACTTGGGAAATATATAGGGATTCCAGTATTCTTAAACTGTTTCTATTACAGGTGGCGAGGATACGGAAATGACTGAGATTGGGTTGAACCTTACATGAGAGGCAGTGGTCCCGTATCGCGGAAAACGGGGCGTTGTGTAGCGGGCGCCCTGTTCTGTCAGACTGGCCTGTCTTGGGTATTAGGCCATTTATTTATTTTTTTAACTTTTTTAACATTTCTTTTAAGATAAAGCCTTTTATTTTGTTCTAACATATATATATTTTTTATTTATTTATTTATTTATTTTTTTCATTTTTGTTTTTTTGTTTTAATATCTTAACATTAAGTGTCTTCACACATTCTCATGCACGCTTCATTCACACAGGATCCTATACCTATCTCAAAACTATTGTCCTTTGTCAGGGCATGGGGGAAAGGGGAATACTCACAATCACACAGGGTGGCTACGTAGTATCACTACGTATTACATATATACATGAAGGGAAAACATTCACATTAGATCACGCAAAATTGGAAACATACACACTTTCATACTTTTATTTACATAAATATATAGAATAAATACATAGAATAAATAACATAATATATACACATAAATCACAACTCTCTGATTAAATTGGCCTCAGTCAGGTAAATCATCAGTCTATCGACCACATCCAGGTGTTCATCACCCAGGAGGGTGGTTTGCGTTAGCGGGAGGCCGCGACCCCGGCAATACGCCGCCAAGAGCCGCCTCTCCTCACGATAACGCACACAGTGAAGCAGGATGTGCTCGACAGAGAGTGACATTACAGCTGGAACACTGTGGTGGAAAGGCGTTGGCTATGTAGGGGAGCATGTGGGTGGGGAGGGTGCAGCCCATCCTGAGGCATGCGAGGACCACCTCCTCCCGCCTTGTGGGGCGATTGGAGGAGGCCCACTCGCCCAGGATAGGATTGGTGGTGTGGAGGTGGAGGTTGTCCCAGTGACTCTGCCACAGGAGTTTTGCTGATGATTTAACAACTGAGAGACATGACTGCAGATCCCGACGGAGGTTCCACGCTCCCTCGAGCTCTGCAGCAGCCCGAGCTAGCATGTCAGCCTGTTCATTCCTGCGTATACTGGAATGTCCAGGCACCCAAACCAGTGAGAAGGATTTATGACATGAATTCAGCTTATTAATGATGTTGCCCTGGATTTCATTTGTATCCGTGCGGCCGGACTCTATTGCCTGAAGGGCTGACATAGAGTCCGAAAAAATGACAATTGAATTATGAAGTGAATTTAAAGCATAATCTATGGCTTTGTCAATAGCAAAAATTTCAGCAGAAAACACCGATGTATGGGTAGGCAGCCGGAACCTGAGGGCACATTCACACGACCACACACTTGCACCCACACATTCACCTGTCTTGGAGCCGTCTGTGTAAAGATGTAGGGATGGAGGGAGGCCAGCGACGAGGGCTCGGAAGTGGTGTTGGAGCTCCACCTCGGTAACCACAGCCTTCTTCCCCTGAAGCCAGTTGATGTTGAAGGTGGTGGTGGGAAGTTTCCATGGGGGAAGGGTGGGCAGCACGAGCTGGTCCGCATCATCCAGTCTCACGCCCGTTTGTTGGCATAGCGTGTGTAGTCTGACTGAGACTGGACGGCGGACAGCATTGTGGAGGTGGTGGTGCTGCCATATAATCTTGTTTGCTGTGTTACCGAGGGGAGCTTTGCGAGCCGCTTTTATCCCATGGGATAAAAGGAGGGCGTAGCGACGTAGCTGTAACGGTGGTGTATTGGCCTCAAAATCCATCCGCGCCACACGAGTGCAGCGCAGGGCTCCAAGACACATTCGCACACATTCATTCTGCAGTACATCCAATCTCCTCAGTGTTGGTTCCGACGCAGACCCATACACCAGTGAGCCATAGTCTAAATGAGAACGAATTAAGGACTTGTACACCATTAATAAAAATTTTCTGTCTGCTCCCCATAAAGTACCAGAAAGGTATTTGAGGACATTGATCTTTTAACGACCACGAATGAGCAATTCATTCACATGAGTCTTCCAATTGAGTCTGCTATCAAAATGCAGACCCAAGAACTTGACTGAATTTTGAAACGGTATCGGTTGGCCTTGAAGAGTTATTTGCAAATCAGGTACGTTACTCGTACGTCTAGTGAAAACAACACCGATACACTTAGCAACTGAAAACTTAAATCCCCATAGTGAGGCCCAATGCTGGACGGAATCAAGAGCATCCTGAATCCGCCCCGCCGAGAATTGTGCGTTAGGCGAGGAGTGTCATAACGCACAATCGTCGGCGTACAATATGAGTATTTAAGATTCCTGGGGACGGGAGTTGTTGACAGAATATCATTAATCATTATACAAAATAAAATGGGACTAAGAACACTACCCTGCAATACCCCGTTCTCCTGGACTAAAACGTCTGAGATTACGTTACCAGGAAGCTTGACAGAGAATATTCTGTCCTGAAGAAAATTATAAACAAAAATGGGCAAGTTACCTCTGAAGCCATGAGCGTAGTTTCATGAGGATACCGTGTCGCCATGTCATGTCGAAGGCTTTATGGATGTCTAAAAACACCGCTATCATGAATTCTCTTTTGGCAAAAGCCTCTGAAATGCAATGCTCCAGGTGTGTTAGGTGATCCATCGTGCTTCGGTACTTCCGAAAGCCCGACTGCTGATCACCTAACAGACCCTTCGCTTCTAAAACAAAAAGTAGCCTTCGCTTTACCATACGTTCCATGACCTTACATAGACAGCTCGTGAGCGCAATAAGACGAAACGCACTGGGGGAGTGGTGGCCGAGATGTTGTAACATGATATATGAAATATTGTCTGGACCAGGACTGGAGCCTTTATAGGATTTCAGGGCAAAGAGGAGTTCATCCAACGTAAACTCTGTGTTGTAGTCTGAGTTTACGCCTCCTGTGGCAAAGTTTGGGACAGTGAGTTCTGCAGCCTCCTTCCTTGGAAGGAAGGTAGGGTCATAATAAGTTGTGCTGCTGGCCTGATGGAATTGGTGGGCTATGGCATTTGCTATTTCTGTTTTGTTATCAATCATAATATCATTTATTTTAAGGGTGGTGATAGGAATATATGGTTTTCTGTTATTTAAAATATTTCTTGTTTGCCATACTTTGGAGAGAGGAGTGGTGCGGTTAACAGACGATATGAATTGTCTGAATGAGTCTTTCTTTGCATTACGGATGACTTTCCTTGCCTGAGCCCTTGCCTTTTTATAGGCTATGAAATTTGCTTGACTGGGCTGCTGGCTGAAGTACCTGTATCGTTTATTGCGCTCACGAAGTGCTTGTCGGCAATCCGTTGTCCACCATGAGACTCCATGCTTAGTGTAAACTGCAGAAGTCTTCGGAATACAAGCCTCAGCGGCCTGTAATATGGATTGTGTTGCGTTGCTGACCATCGTGTCAATGTCCTCGCCAGATATATCCACGTCGGCAACCCCACGGAAGGTTGCCCAGTCTGCTCTCTTGAAGTTAAACTTGGGAGGGCGGGGGGTGGGCGGGATGTCGTGTGCATAAGAGATGCAGATGGGCAGATGGTCACTTCCGTGGGAGTCGTCGATGACTTCCCAAAAGAAGTCAGGGGTAAGTATACTTGGCGAGAGCAACGACAGATCAATGGCAGACGCGTTACCAGTCCGATCATCTACACGAGTCGCACTTCCATCGTTCAGAAGACAGAGGTTTGTCTGTAATAAAATGTTTACTATCTGCTCCCCACGTACACTTGACCTCTCACTTCCCCATTGTTGATGATGGGCGTTAAAGTCGCCAACAACTAGCCTGTTGCCCGGAAGCTGGCTAATAAGAGATGTAATGTCATCATCAACTATGGAGGTATTGGGAGGCAAGTAGAGGGAACAGATAGCCAGATACGTGTCGTTGAATCTCACCCTGCACGCGACCGCTTCCAGAGGTGTATTCAACGTCACTTCTGTTTGTGTCAGTGTTTTGTGTATGTATATGGCAACGCCGTGTCCCTCATATCTTCTATACGGATGGTAGTGTTTTAGCACTGCAGGATCAGGCTGATCCTGTAGTCTCGTCTCTTGTAGACAAATAACGGACGGCCTGTGTATGTTCACTAAAAGTGACAAATATGGATCTTTATTCCGAATACTTCTGCAATTCCACTGTAACACCTTGAACATTATTGTGATCTTGTTCACCAGATAATGAGTGAAGCAGTTGTACAGAGTATTAATGACAATAAAACATACGCACATAACAAAAGTAAAGGAAGCTACAAGAAGCCACCGGAGCTACACGTGGCAGCCCTTGTATTCATGAAACAGTCTCCTCTTGTCCTATTTCCTCTCATTCTCAGCCATGAATTTCTCCACTTCTTTGGATATTTTGACAGGTCATGTTTGGGGCAATGGCAGAGAGGCGACAGTGAGGTGGTGTGTCCAGTGAGGAGAGGTGAGGAGTGCGTGGGGGGGAGAAGGATGCTGGAGACGCAAGCTTCCTGACCTCCATTTGACCTGACCTGAAAGATACAATGAATCCCAGAAAACACGCCATAAACCCGAACAGTGAAGCATAGACAGTGAACAGCGCTCAGATCAACTTGTAGCTAGCATATCAACACTCATGACACGAGTGATGCACAGTGGCCCCCTTGAACGGAGCCACCACGTGGAACCTTGCACTACTCTCATGGAATCTACTCTATGATATGTATTCCTTGCAGGCTTTTTATTAATCACAATCCTTACTCATGTAGCGCACTATAATAGGAATAGGCTTGTTATGTAACGTGCATTCCAATTAAAACTCTGCCGATAAAGTTTGCTGTTTAAATTTTCTCCTCCGTGAGTTTAGTAAGATTAACCAAATCAGAGCTATGACGCTTTTCCATATTCATTCTGCTTACTATTTGGAGATTTTATATAGCTTCAGAAACTTATGTAGGGATCAAAATAGTGAAAGTCTATTAATCTTCTGTCCTCCATACTATCTTCCTAATGTAAATCAATTATTAGTGTAATCACACCTAAAAAATCATGATAAAAGTGCTTCCCACTACTGAAGGGATTAAATTCCTTTTAAGACACTGACCAGAAAAGTGACGTTGATGTGATTTTAGAGTTGATTTGACAGACATGTGGCAAGTTCAAACAAAATAATGAATGATAGGATAATAATTAATGAAAACATTTGTAATTAATGTAGCAGATAATCACACACACACACACACACACACACACACACACACACACACACACACACACACACACACACACACAGAGAGAGAGAGAGAGAGAGAGAGAGAGAGAGAGAGAGAGAGAGAGAGAGATGTGTACGAGTATTATGTAACATAATATGTATGCCTGGAACAAAGACAGGATCAATGTACAGGAGGAGAGAAACAACCAAAAACTGGGAAGCAAAGTGAGGGGAAGAAGGGGAGATGGAAACAGGACAAGACGGTAGGAAAGGAGGAAGGGGGAGAGGAGGGAGGGGAATGGACAGCTAGCTTGTCAGCGTTAGACAGTCGAGGCAGGGATTAAAATGTGTCACACCCCAGTAGTTGACCTCATGGGAACTGTTGGACAGATGCATTGTTTTCATGCAATCTTTTCCAGTGACTTTGATTGTCAAATTGACTTGTTGACACTGAATGCTTTGTTCAAGGTAAGAACTGCCTGTCAATTTGAATGATCTTTTGATGCAGCAAGTCTCGGCACGTGAGCTGGGTGGCGCATGATGTGCTCCAAACTGGCTCACGGTACACAAGCTGTGGTTAGACGTGTGCACGGTACAAAGTTTTTACCACTTCACTGGATATTAAATGTCTTAATTTATGCAGCACAGCAATGCTTCTTGAATGTTTTGGGGAAACATTACTGACTAGCAAATCAAGACTCGATGATCTTATTATATCATTATTGATTTTCTAACACGCAGAAAACATTTGTTTTTATTAGAAAATAGCACATGATGACTTTTATTGGTATTCATTAAAAGTGTACTCGTATTACTAGAGAACCTAATACTTAGTTTGTTGAGGTCTTGATTAACCTACAGAGAGAGTGACTCAATACTAGTCTGTGGGATACAAGGCCATGTCATCTGCAGACAGGAAGGTGTTGTCACTGCACGAGTTGAAATACTTGGTGTGGAAGATGTGTATGCAAATGTTTTAAAGAGAGGAGATAGTCTTGATAACACTGGTAACGTCAGTACGAGTGACAGGAAGGGCAGTCGTGGAGCTTGACAATTCTTCTTGGATAAGGTGGATAACATTGTGTTTGGTTATAGACAACCTGCTGATCCATTAATACTTTGCCATGTTTTACTCGTACTGTTTCTAAAAGTACCGAAAATATTCATGTAGTAACTATAGTTGGCTGCTTTAATTAATCGCGTAAGATGGTGAAGGTATAACTTGTACTAAGTGTACCAGTGGCTGTTTTAAGC
Source organism: Portunus trituberculatus (assembly GCF_017591435.1). Classification (NCBI taxonomy): domain Eukaryota; kingdom Metazoa; phylum Arthropoda; class Malacostraca; order Decapoda; family Portunidae; genus Portunus; species Portunus trituberculatus. The sequence continues at coordinate 15,229 of NW_025541486.1, read as the reverse complement.
AGCAGCAGCAGCAGCAGCAGCAGCAGCAGCAGCAGCAGCAGCAGCAGCAGCAGCAGCAGCAGCAACAGCAGCAGCAGCAGCGGCAGCAGCAGCAGCAGCAGCAGCAGCAGCAGCAGCAGCAGCAGCAGCAGCAGCAGCAGCAGCAGCAGCAGCAGCGGCAGCTGTGGCAGCAGCAGCAGCAGCAGCAGCAGCAGCAGCAGCAGCAGCAGCAGCAGCAGCAGCAACAACAACAGCCTGACTAATATTAACGGTAAGACTTTAAGAAGACAGTGGAAGCCTCGACAAGCCATCAGGTGTACACGTGGCAGTTCTTGCATGAAACATGCCGACCTATTCCCACCTCTCATTCTCGTTTATAAAGGTGTGATTTTCTTTGAAAGCCTCATCATGGCTAGGCAACAACAATCTGATATCTGAGTCCACTCTACTCATTATTAGCTGCAACTCTATATGAAAACTGATTACTTTTCTAGCTTTTTCTTTGTTATTATTGTGTGAGGGATACGTACTACATCCTGCCGGCTCTTGTTTACTACGCCCTGTCAGCCCTAGTAAGTCTGGCGGCCTTGTTATCTACGCTTCTGCGGCATCCGTTATCTACGCCTGCCGGCCTAGCTAGTCTGCCGGCCTCGTTCCCAACACCGCTTTCCTCATCCTTCCTTGTTTACTAATGTTTTATAGGAGTGTGTTTCTGGCCAAGGGCAACAAAACACACAACAAATAACTGATGATGACATTCTTAAAGGAGAACAGTGTTGAGAGGAATATCCGACATTGCGAGAGCTGCCGTGAAACCTTCTCTCTGACACTGAGTAAGACACGGACAGGAGGAAATACTGTGCAGGATCATGACACAGTTTTAGAGTGTTTCAGTCAAAAGGATGAAAACTTGCCGTAATGGTACAACTAAATAAGACTCTCAAAGAAGAAAAGATTCACAAGAAAATAATAACGTAAGAATACAAGGAAATACAAATATTGGGAAAGGACAGTTGCAACACATTTAATGTGCGCCAACACTTTATTCCATCCAAGTTTCTTCTTTCCTTTCTTCCTTCTTTCTTTCTCTTAGCCAAAGTCTTCTTCAAGGCAGCTGAAGTTTCCCTGAAGAAGCCTTGTGGGAACTGCTAGTTGGGAATAAACTGCACCTGTGTTCCCTCCCACCTCCTCCTCCAACTTGCCTGAATATCTGAACATTACCATTATTATTACCATGCACAGATCTTACTACTACTAGTACTACTACTACTACCGCTGCTTCCTACTGCTACTAAAGGCAACAGGCCTCTATGTACCCCCGGCTGCTGTGTACCATCGCTGGCTGCTGTGTACCATCACCAACCCAATCTGTTATAATGCCTTATTTTCATAAACAAAAACACAACTACATTAACAACCTCTAGGAAATGAGAGAGAGAGAGAGAGAGAGAGAGAGAGAGAGAGAGAGAGAGAGAGAGAGAGAGAGAGAGAGAGAGAGAGAGAGAGAGAGAGAGAGAGAGAGAGAGAGAGAGAGAGAGAGAGAGAGAGAGAGTTACTATTTGGTGATTTTATACAGCTTCAGAAACTCATGTAGGAATTAAAATAATGAAGACCGTGGCCATTGATCTTGTGACCACCACAGACCTTCCTAATGTGAATGAAACCTTGTAACCACACCCAAAAATCATGGTAAAAGTGCGTCCCAGTGGTGAAGGGGTTAAACACAAATTCCCCTCGATGAGCTCAGGATGAAATACGAGACAAAATACGTGACCAGAAAAATGAGAGAGATGAGAAGTGAGGCGTCTTGAGTGTTCCCTGCGTGACCTGTTTACTTGGTGAAGGGTTGGTCGTCTGTGAAAGGATGCGGAAAGTGCAGGGCGGTGTCATCAGCCTAAGAGTGGATAGCTCATGATGACGATGATCATCAATGGTAAAAACTGTGCATCAGTTCTATATGATTTTTCAATAAGAAAAAAAATTACACGTACATAAAACAGCTTGCACTCAAGGGATAAACACACACACACACACACAAACAGCGTAGTGTGGTAGTTAGCATGCTCGGCTCACAACCAAGAGGGTTCGGGATCGAGTCCCAGAAGCGACAAGGCAAATGGGCAAGCCTCTTAAATTTGTAGCAAGTAGGTACGAGATATAACTGGAGGGGTTAGGGCCTCGTTGTCCCGGTATGTGGTGTGTGATATGGTCTCAGTCCTACCCGATGATCGGTCAGAATGAGCTCTGAGCTCTTTCCGTTGGGCAGTGGTTCCTAAAGTTTTTCAGCTTGTTACTCAATTTAGCATGCCACACTAAGCATATTACCCCTCTCACTAAATGTTGTCAACATGGAAATATATGGTTTAATTAAAATACTAAAACAACAACCAACATTTCACTTATTTTATGAAATTCATTGCATTATCTTATCGCTTGCATACCATCGCCTGTCGCACGGGAGGCCAAATTATCGTATTTTGTCGATAATTTCCGCACATCTGGCAAAGCTGAATAGAGGCAGTCTCAGGCAGTGAGTGACGACTGACGTGTACTATAGAGTCTGGCAAAACTGAATAGAGGCAGTCTCAGGCAATGAGTGACGACTGACGTGTACTATAGAGTCTGGCAAAGCTGAATAGAGGCAGTCTCAGGCATTGAGTGACGACTGACGTGTACTATAGAGTCGGGCAAAGCTGAATAGAGGCAGTCTCATGCAGTGAGTGACGACTGACGTGTATTATAGAGTCTGGCAAAGCTGAATAGAGGCAGTCTCAGGTAGCGAGTGACGACTGACGTGTACTACAGACACGTCGGTGAGTCATCACGGTTACTGAGTGACTGTTGTCTTGAAGCATACCTGTCAAAATGCTTTTGGGTTACCACACACTTAGATACGTATTTGTTCTTTTCTAAAACTGTATCTAGGTTTTTGATGTTTATTGTTATTCAGGTTAAGTTTAGTAATTATAATTAATAATTATATATTATAGTTATTCATACTAAATAATAAATATATATAGTACATGAGGTTTATTTTACAACTTTGCCTACTAAGACTAAGTTAACATTAATCCTAATGTCAGGGACTGCAATGTTTTTTTTCATTTTCAGAATTTTAACTTTCCCTGTCATCTCTCCATTACCCCAACAAAATTGTTAAATAAACCCCTAAGGGGTTATTGGACACCAGTTTGGGAATCACTGCCCTAAAGGCTGGGTGACCAAAAGACGACCGTGGTGAATAACACACACACACACACACACACACACACACACACACACACACACACACATTACTACGTACCCTTATTCAAGGCCGTGTGAAAAGGAGGAGTAGGAGGAGGAAGAGGAGGAGGAGGACCAGCGGTAGCATAAATCTTATTATATATTCTGTGAGAAGGGAAGGGTGGGTTTGTTGTGCTATTTGTAAAAGGTGGTCTCATGAGCAATGTGCAGGTATAGATGATGATGATGATGATGATGATGATGCTAAGGAAGAGATTTTTGTGTGTGATTTATGTCATTAACCTCGCCTCCTGGTAAACCACGTCTCTGCTGCCTCAATGCTCTCTCTCATCTTCCCACTGACCGTCCAAGTGTCTGACTTTTGACTCATTCTCACCACCGTAAGATATTCTTCGTTTGGATGTACACAAAAAAACAACAGCAACAACGAGGGTGTGAGTTCAGCGTTGTGTTCTGTGTGCCACTGATATGAGAGTCCAGTACAAACAATATGAGACGAAGGGAAAAAGACTATCCATCTTTTACGGTAGTGACGCTCGGAACGCCCCGCATCGCCCTTGTTTACATCGTGATGACTACAGTGTCTCTTTCTCATTCCAACTAAACGTAAGTCTTTTTATTCTGATTGTGTCTTTTATTTATATTGTTCGTACTTGTTATTCTCGTCCTTCCTTTATGAGTTTTCTTGGTACGTCTACAAGTAGGTATAAGTGTGTGGTGTGAGTACGCACAAGTCTAAGCAAGGATTATGATGAGCACATTCACACCCCTTATAAAGAAAGAAAGAAGAAGAAAGAAATATATTTATTGCTCAGACTTTTTACAAAGTATGGAGCACAGCCCTCAATATGTACATAATCTTATGTATCACCTAAACATTCTCAACAATGCATTAATAAACTGTGCCAGATTTATTAACAAGTTTACATTACCACTTTGCATCAGCTTGACAAATTTAAAATTATTTGGTTGCAATCTATAATATTCGGGTATGTATCTATTTCTCAATTGAAGAATTTCTTGATTTTGACAAATCAACAAAGCATGGTATTCATCCCTATCAATTCATTATTACATTTAGTACAATAACGCACCTCTCTGTCTGTTTGATTATATCTACCAACGATGATTGGTAATTTATTATTTCCGTGCGAAGCTTTGACAAACTTATACGATTATTTTTATTAAGTTTAAGCAGGTATTCTTCAATTCCATAAATTTCTTTATATAATTTGTAAGTATTACAAATACCTTTATTTGATATGTTTTCGTACCACTTGTTTATCCATAAGTCTTTTAATTTTTGTTCAATCGTTTTTCTGAACCATTTAGGGTTACTAACTGTCTGCGCCATCCACACCCATGACATTCCACACTCTATACAAATATTTTTGATGTATTCTATCCATGGTGACAAATACAGACCGCTCGTATATAACTGTAATAAGCAATTATACATTATATAACTTAATTTAGTGTTCTTTCCCGTCACTAACCTAGACCAATAACTTATCATCTTACACTTAATAGTTATATCAAGAGGGTAAACCCCTAGTTCACCGTATACCATGTCTGTGCTGGTGTATCTATGTACATACAAAACGTGCTTCAAAAACTTCATATGTAGTAATTCTATTTCCCTTATAGTGTGTGTGTGTGTGTGTGTGTGAGGCAAGGCTCCCCTGCTTCATGTTTGTTATTATGTGTGTGTGTGTGTGTGTGTGTGTGTGTGTGTGTGTGTGTGTGTGTGTGTGTGTGTGTGTGTGTGTGTGTGTGTGTGTGTGTGTGTGTGTGTGTGTGTGTGTGTGTGTGTGTGTGTGTTTGTGTTTGTGTTTGTGTATGTACTCGTATGTGTGTGTGTATATGTGTGTGTTTCACTGTTTCACTCTTTGATCTGCTGCAGTCTCTAACGAGACTGTGTGTGTGTGTGTGTGTGTGTGTTATCCCCTTAACATTAAACACCCCATATAACCATACACACATTCCACACATTCCACATTTCTATGATCAATAAAAAAGAAAAATCCATCTATTTATATTCTCTTACAATATCAAAACAAAACAGATCTCTCTCTCTCTCTCTCTCTCTCTCTCTCTCTCTCTCTCTCTCTCTCTCTCTCTCTCTCTCTCTCTCTCTCTCTCTCTCTCTCTCTCTCTCTCTCTCTCTCTCTCTCTCTCTCTCTCTCTCTCTCTCTCTCTCTCTCTCTCTCTCTCTCTCTCTCTCTCTCTCTCTCTCTCTCTCTCTCTCTCTCCATCCTCCCCTTCCCCTCTAACCCAACCTAATCTAACCCTCTCCACAAACACAGAGGCTGCATGGGAGTCCTGCAGTACTCAGTGAAGAGGACGAGGAGCAGGATAGAGATGAGTAGCCTTGGCCTGCACCACTTCTCCATCAGCGCCCTCTTCAAGCAGCCCAAGACTTACGCTAACATAGTCCGCAGGGTGAAGAGATACAAGCTGAGGGAGGAGAGAGAGGGGAGAAGGGGACGCAAAGGAGGGTGAGTGATTGGAGAGGAAGAGGAAAGGAAAGTGAAGGAAAGGAGAGAGATGGAGATAGGGTGAAGGAAAGGAGGAGGTTGAGTGATTGGAGAGAGGAAGGAGAAAGAGAAAGATTAAAGGATTAAATAATCCTCAAATTAAGTCATCACAAGGGAGCCCCCCCTCCAATGAAGTAATTTGTCCTGCTGCTAGGCAACAAAGGCCATATAACTGCTAGATGTCATTAGTGGGGTTCCAATCGATGCCCGGCAATCTATCACCATCGTGGCAGAATGCGGCGCCTTAATCCGGGTGACCACTAAGGACACAGAAAGAGAGAGAGAGAGAAGATGAAGGAGAGGAAGGAGAGAAAGAGGGAAAGAGAGAGAAGGAGAGAGGCTGGAGGAAAGAAGGAGGGGTGAGTGGAAAAGGAAAGAGAGGAGAGAGAAGGTGAAGGAGAGAAAGAAGAGAGGATGAAAGGAAATGGGAAAGAGAGAGAGGAGAGAGGGTGAAGGAAAGGAGAAGAATGGGTGACTGGGAAAGGAAAGAGGTAGGAGAGGGTGGAGGAAAAGAGACAGAAGGAGAAAAGGGTGAAGGAAAGGAGGACAGTTTGTGATGGGAGAGGAGAGAAGAGAGAAGGTGAAGGAGAGAAAGAGGAAGAGAGGATGGAAGGAAAACAGAAAGAGAGAGGAAAGAGAGGGTGTACGAAAAATGAAGAAAGGGTGACTGGGAGAGAAGAGGAAGAAGAGGAGAAAGGGTGAAGGAAAGGAGGAGGGTTTGTGATTTGGAAAGGAGAGGAAGGAAGGAAGGTAGGAAGGAAAGAAGGAAGGAATGTGTGTGACTGTGGGAAGAAAAAAGGGAAGGAGAGAAGGTGGAGGTAAGGAAGGAGGAAGGTGGGTGACTGAAGAAGGAAAGAGAAAGGAGAGAGAAGAGAGAGGATGGAGGAAAGGAGAAGGAGAGAAGGTGAAGGAAAGAAGAAGGAGAGAGGAGAGGAGGGAAAGAGAGCAGAGAGGGTGGAGGAAAGGAGAACGAGGAAGAGATGAAAGGAAAGGAGGAGGTTGAGTGACTGAGGAAGGCAGGAAGAGAAGGAGAAAGGAAGGAATTGTGAGAAAGATGAGAGTAAGTAAAAGAATAAATGTTTGCAAAGTTGTCAATGGAAATGAATCAGGAAATGTGAAAGATTGTACAGAAAATACAGAAAATAATAAAAAAAAAGAATGAAAATGTACAGTGTCATTAATGCATTAATTAATGTTTCCGTCCTTCCTTTAATGCTACACTGTAAGAAAACAATCAACAAAATACATTCAGTCACATTTCACTCTCCTTACCACAAATTAAGTCAATATTTAGCTCACTACTCAAGTTAATTCAACTTGATCTTGATCTTGATGTTACAGGTGACTCGGGACTGCTTCTGAGTCAGGCTTTTGTAACGGCCAATTCTGTACAGGAAAAGAGAAAACGACAAATAGAAAACAATCACCAAAATTCACCTTATTGATTAATACGTCTAGCACGCCACATTTTCCCAAGGAATTCCTTCACGGCTTCAATCATCCTGTCATTCGTGTCTCCACACAGTACCAGCAGCAACACCATCCATTCCCTTCCTGTCATCTCCACTCTGGCATTCCCCAATTCCTTCAGCACCAATTGCATCCTTTCATTCCTGCCTCTGGCATACTTCACACACTCCCTCACCACATGTTCCACCGTCTCATCCTCTCCCCATGAAACACATCTGGCACACCTTGCTGCGGGACTCAGACCATCTGCAATTCCTTGTATTCACATCCATACACTGTGCCCTCGCTTGGAAGAGAAGGTCACCAACCAGGCTTCCCTCGTACCACTTTTCATACATCGGGGCCTCTTTCTCTCTGTACCACTCCAAAGTACTCTTTTGTTCCATCTTATTCTTCCATTCACTCAATCCCACATGTTTCACTACTCTGTCAATCTCACTCTTCCACTTTCTTACATCCATCTCTCTGCCTTCCCCATTTTTAATAACCATGCTCCAGTCACTCTCAACATGCCTCCCCTCAATCCGCTGAAAAGCCCAACTAGTTTCCAAGCCACTCTCTGCTGCCATCTTGACACACTTCTTCCCCCACCTGCTACTCCAAACATTCCATAGAAACACCTTTCTAATCTTGCATCATCCATTTGTCGTAACCGTTCCCTCTGGTTACCACATGTGAGCTGTTTACTTGAAGCGACTTTATCAAGACACTGGCAAATCCTTCTGCGTCCAGATTGACCAAAGAGCAACTATGGGTTTTTCCGTGAGGTACTCACAACTACAGCTCCACAATACTATTTTTATTGTACAAAGCATAAAAATAGACTAAACAAGCAAATACACATATACCTAAATAAAATCAGATAACACGGCCACGTTGCCATTCTTATGGAATTCCTTATACAAGACTATTCTTCAACTCAGTAACTCGTCCTAAATCGCCTCGTAACACAATGAATCATAGTGACATCATCTAACTGCACATTCCACCACAGCATGCGATGTGGTGCAAAAACGTCTACGACGTTCATAGTATACGTGTACACACAAGACTCCATAACTCTTAGGACAAATTCTCTAAGCTACTACTCACGTATAAGACCAAGCAGAAGGCAGTCCAGAGGCCCATGTTGCTAGTTTAGTTGCTTGTGTAAGCGTCAAAAATTCTTGTAGTTGCTCAGGGCGTGAATGGTAGCTCTCTGCTGGATCGCGTTACTGCCTGGCCTTATGCACGTTGCGAATCCGCAATCGGACCTTCTAGCACTGAAAATTCTTAGGAAGCTAACATGTCTCTACACACTATGTTATCGTAGTCTGCCACAGCAACCGCTCGTTCTTAGGAAGCTAACATGTCTTTGTACACTATGTTATCGTCATCTGTCACAGCAATCCTTCGTCATTAGCCATCACCGACTTTATGATTATTATCATTGGTCTGTCACAACAACTCTTCGCCCTAGAACTAATGGTTTATGCGTCGCTCCAGTTACTAATCTTTCTTATACACAACGGCGGCCGTGCAAGATTTTTGTTTGTTTGATAATACGCCCACTTGGTTCCTTTCACCTTCAGGTTTAGGAGCTGGCGCCAATGTTTATACCATCGTTTTCACTGTCCTCGTCAGAACATTCTGGTATTTCCGGCACACGTCCCGTCTCACGACACATTCGCTCTAATCTAGCCTTGTACCTCAACGTTGCCTTTACGTGTCTCTCTCTAGTCTAAAAGTACTCCAGCCCATGTCTCCCTCAGAGCTTCTATCGCTGCATACCTTAGTGCAATCAGTGCCATTCTTGCTACTCTATTTTGTCCTACTTCTAACTTCCCTAGTTCATTTTAATTCCACACAATCACATCCATACCATACATAATGCTTGGAACAGTTACGCTCTTCCAAACTTCTCGCAGCACATCATATTTACTAGCTCTCATCTTGGTGCGCTTACCAGTCGATCCACCCACTAGTTTACCATGCTTATCTTTTCATTCTTTGCCTTCACACAGTCATTTGAACTCATCCACATCCCCAAATACTTGTATTCATCAGTCTGTCGCACCTCATTCTCTCTCAATCTCATCACTGACCCTCTTTCATCCTCTGACCTATTCACAATCATCACCTTGCTCTTTTCACTAGTATAACTTATCCCAAAGTCTCTCTCATACCCATCTACAGCATTCAACAAGCTTTGAAACTCATCTGCTGATTCACTCATAATTACAATGTCATCTGCATACAAGAACACGCATATCTTATCATTCCCTATATTGACTCCTGCATTCATTCTTCTCATTCTGGCTGCCAGTTCCTCTGTGTATAAGCTATAAAGGGTTGGTGATAGTATGCAACCCTACCTAACTCCTCTCTCACTCTTCACCCAGTCTGTCACTACATCTCCTTGTCTGTATTTCGCCCTTGTATCTACATACATACTTCGCACTATGTTAACTATCTTTGCTAGCAAGCATTTCTCTATTTACTCTATTGAGATAAATAGGGGTGTACTAGTCAGACAATTATCTTAGGGATTTTAATCTTAAGTCAGTAAACTGGGAGAGGATGGTAGGAGATGCTAGTGAAAATAAGTTTATGGAAAGTTTTCAGGATAACTATTTAGTGCAGATGGTAGATAAACCTACTAGGGGGAGGAAGGTTTTAGACATAGTACTAACAAATATTGAGCATTGTTTAAAGGAAGTTGAGGTAGGAGAGACTTTAGCAAACAGTGACCATCATATAATTAGATTTATCATTAATTCCAGTAGGGATAATATAGCGAATAAGACTAGAGTCCCAAACTATCAGAAAGGCAATTATGGTAGGTTACGTCAGTTATTAGGAGAGGTAAACTGGGAAGATAGCTTTGGAATTAAAACTGCACAGGAGATGTGGGATATTTTAAGGTTGTAGTAAAGGGTATAGTGATGCAGTGTATCCCTTACAAAGATATAAGGCAGAGAAACAGGAAGCCATTATGGTGGACTCATGAGATAGGTAGCCAGATCAGAGAGAAGAAGAGGGCATACAGAGAGTTGCAGAAAAGTGGGAAGATGTAGATTTGATTAGGTACAGACAGGTCAGAGATGATTTGAGTAAGGTTATAAAAAAAGTAAAAGACAGGCAGAGATAAAACTAGCTAGAGCTGGGAGTAAAGATCCCAAAAATTATATAGTTATTACAAGGTCAGTGATAAAAGAAATAAGGATAGGATTGGACCACTCAGAAAAGATGGTGTAGTAGTGGATCAAAATGAAGACATAGTAGAATTATTGAATGAACAATTTTCTTCAGTATTTACTAGGAAAGAATAGGAAATCCTGTTACAAACAGTGCGACGAGTAGTTTAAGAGCTTTAGAAAATATTGATATAAAATCGGGAATTATTAGGAAATTTATTCTTGAACTAGACGATAGGAAAGCCAGTGGTCCTGATGAGCTACATGCCAGAGTACTTAGGGAGGGTGTAGACAGTATTTCTGAAGCACTTAAGTTAATCTTTGAAAGATCACTTAGGTTTGCTGAGATACCTCAGGACTGGAAGTTAGCTAATGTTACTCCAATATTTAAAAAGGTAGGAAGGATGATGCGAATAATTATAGACCGATCAGTTTAACTAGTATAGTATGTAAGATACTAGAGAAAATCATTAAGGGTAGTATTTGGGAGCATTTAAATGAGAATAGATTAATTAGAGATACCCAACATGGCTTTAGATCAGGGAGGTCCTGTCTTACAAATTTGCTCGATATCTTAGAATATATTACCAAGGAGTTAGATGATGGAAATAGCATAGATGTTATATATCTAGATTTTAGCAAGGCGTTTGATAAGGTACCGCATAGGAGGCTAGTGTACAAATTGAGACTACATGGGATAGGGGGTAGGTTAGTTGACTGGATTAGTGAATGGCTTTCTGATAGGAAACAGAGAGTAGTATTAAATGGGGCAATGTCTGAGTGGAAGGAAGTGGTTAGTGGGGTACCCCAAGGATCAGTGCTAGGACCTCTTCTTTTCTTGGTGTACATTAACGATTTAGATATAGGAATTAGTAGCAAAGTATCAAAGTTTGCAGATGATACTAAGATAGCATGTGCAGTACAGGGTGAAAAGGACAATTACAGAATACAACGAGACCTGGACAGGCTGATAGCATGGGCAGACAGGTGGCAGATGGAGTTTAATTCTGATAAGTGTCAGGTTATGCATTTAGGTAAAGACAACACAAACTTTAACTATGAGATGGAGGGATGTTGGCTAGAGGCAGTAGAGGAAGGAAAGGATTTAGGAGTAGTGATAGACAGGACTATGACATTTTCAAAGCAATGTTTAGAAGCAAGAAATAGGGCAAATAGGATCCTGGGTTTTATAAATAGAAATGTTAGTTATAAAAGTAAGGAAGTGGTGCGTAGCTTATATAATTCCTATGTTAGGCCCCATTTAGAGTATTGCATACAGGCCTGGTCACCCCACTATAGGCAGGATATCAACATGTTAGAAGCAGTTCAGAGAAGAGCAACTAGGATGATACCAGCATTAAAGCGTCTGGAGTATAGAGATAGATTAAAGGAATTAAACATGTTTTCATTTGAGAGGAGATGTATAAGAGGGATATGATAGAGTTATTTAAAATGTTCTCAGATACAAACTACATAGATGTGAGATCTTTCTTTACCTTAGAGGAGGAAATAGGACTAGAAATCATGGCAGGAAGATTAGAAAGCAAGGCTGCAGGTTAGATATAAGAAAATATTTCTTTAGTCATAGAGTGGTAGACTTCTGGAATGCATTGCCAGAGACGGTTGTAAATAGCACTAGTTTGACAATGTTTAAAAACAGATTAGATAAGCACTTAAATTCATTAGATTTATAATTATGTATAGCACTGCATGATAGTTTTTATAAGAAATTTATTATAGTTAAATAAGACATGATCCCCATGTATGGGGACCACAAATTGTAGAGGATTTCGCTGCAGGACTTAGCCTTGTTAATGGCCCAAATATTTAGAATTAGTATATAATGTATTGTGTACTGTAAGTGTATCTTTAAGTACTGATGACGAGGTCGCTGTGCGACTGATACAGGATAACCTAGATGGGCCCTGGTGGCCCTTTGTTATCCTATTATTTATGTTATGTTATGTTATGTTATGCCTTCTCTATGTCTGGAAAACCTAATTATAATTTACTACCATCTTTTTTCTTTCTCTTAATCATTTCATTCACCACAAACAAGTTATCTTCTGCTCTCCTGTCCACCTGAGAGCCATTCTGCTCTTCACCTAACACTCTAGCTCTTTCAATCCATTTGCACAATATCTCATTCAGCACTGCGCTAAAGACTTTCCCAACTGTATTTAATAATGCTATTGGTCAATAGCTCTTCAGCTCATTCGTGCTTTTATATCCTCCCTTATGCAACATAGTCACCCTGCATTCATTCCACATTCTTGGCACTCTTTCCTCTTCCCACACCTGGTTAAATAACTCAGTCACCTTATCAATCACAACTTCCCCTCCATTCTTATACATTTCACACAGTATCTCATCTGGCTCTGCTGCCTTCCCATTTTCCTGCCCCCTGATACATTTCCCCACCTTCTCCCTTCTGATTCTCTCATCCATTTCATTCACATCCTTCTTTTCCACTGTCACACATCCTTCTCTCACACCAAATTCCTCACCTACACCTCCAATCTCTTCCCAAAACTCTTTAATCATCCTTCTCATATCTCCTTTGTCTGTCACCAGTGCCCCATTCATCCTCAGGCTCTCCACATTTTCACTGTCAGGCATCCCCTCACCCCTCAGTAACCTGTACCGTTCTCGGCCACCCTCCACACCTTAAGCTCTCATTGACTGAATCACCTTTCTCTCACACCTGGCTTTAGCATTCATTATCTCCCGCTTCGCCACTCGTTGCTGATTCACATAATATGCTGTCCTCACTTTCCACACTGTCTCCTACATCAAGTTCTTCCACTCACAAGTTTCTCACTTTTCTGTGGAGTAGGGCTACGCCCTCTCCTAACCTTTCCTGTTTTCTGCCTTCCTTTCCTATCATCACATATTCGTCCCCTTCCATTTGCACTGCATCCCTCAAGTGCGTCTCAGTTATTCCTACCATATCTAGGTTCCAATCATTCAGCTCCTTACATACATCCTCGAGTTTTCCAATGCCCCATCCTCTCACATTCATACAGCCTTATTTCATACATGATCTCGCCTGTTGGGTGTCTTCTCTTCTTTATTCCAGTACATTCTTCTCCTTCATTCAAGCGACTCCGGAGCGATCCTGAGCCATCTATAGCATCAAGATCAAGATCAAGATGAAGAATGCAGAAGTAAGAGTGGGGAATGATAAGATAGGGGAGCTCCTTTATGCAGATGACGTAGTGGTCATGAGTGAGTCAGCAGTTGAGTTGCAGAGTATGTTGGGTGTTGTGGATGGATATAAAAGAGACTTTGGAGTTAGGGTTAGTAGTGAAAAAAGTAAGGTGATGATAGTGAATAGGTGTGAGGATGAAAAAATGCAGTATGGAGAATTGGAGAGAATGAGTTGAATCAGGCACGATAATATAAGTACTTGGGGGTGTGGGTAAGTCCAATTGGGTGTGAAAAGACAGAATGGGAAGACAGATTTAGTGAATCAGTGGGTATAACGATTGGAGAGTGCAGACAGAACATGAACAAGTAAATATGATGTGCTGAGAGAAATGTGGAAGAGTTTGGCTGTGCCCAGTATAATGTATGGTATAGATGTGATGCCATGGAATGAAAGTGAAATTGACAAGCTAGAAGTGGGGACAGAATAGAATAGGTAGAGTGGCACTGAACACACCGAGGTACACAGCAGTAGAAGCTCTGAGAAGTGAAATGGGATGGAGTACTTTTAGGGAAAGACTAGTAAAAGCTACTCTTAGGTACAAGGGAAGATTGAAAAGAATGGACGATGAAAGAATAGTGAGAAAGGTGTACCTGTGGAATGAAAGTGGGAGCCAGTGGAGGAAGAGGTGCATGAGAATGACAGAGAGGAGTGGATTACAAGTTGTATGGTAGATGAGAATGGCTGGGAGGAATCAGAATGAGCGTGAATGGATCGTGACAAAAGGAGGCAGAGTAGGAACTGAATGGGATGCGAGGAAATGGAAGAGTGAGATAGACAGAGAGGTGAAGTGGGTGGGACTGAATATATGGAAGAATGAGATGGAACGAAAGAGTACTCTGGAATGGTACAAGGAAAAGGAAGCCTCGATGTATGAAAAGTGGTATGATGGCAGCCTGGGTGGTGATCTTCTCTTCCGAGCTAGGGCACAGTGTATGGATGTGAGTTAAAGAATCTACAGGTGGTATGAGTCCCGCAGCAAAGTGTGCCAGATGTGTGACACAGGGCATGTTATGCTGGAGTGTGAGAAGTATGAGAGAGACAGGCATGAGATGATGCAAGTGATTTTGACTGAATTAGTGCATAATAGGATGAAAGAGTGGAGAAGACAGTAAGGGAATGGATGGTGCTGCTGCTGGGACTGTGTAAACTGTAAAGGAACGAGTGCAAGGATGATTGAGGATGTGAAGGAGATTGATTGATTGATACATTTATTGTTGCATTAATAATGAAATACAACAAAGTATCAAAAATATATGAATAGACAGTATACATAACAAGAATACAAGTACTTAAATAGATAAGTACTGATATTGCACACCTTATTGCATAAACATCCTACAGTCTTAGAGCAAACTGAAGATACTCCTTGAGTGTATCCCTAAGAGTGGCTGGGTGTAGGAGATGGTCAATGAGGCTATACAATTCATGATGACCTTGTGGCCTAAATTTAGCAATGAGTGGATATTCCATGATATAGTGACGCAGAGTGTATCCCCTAGGTGCAACACACAGCACACAACACACACCAGGAGAAGCACTGACTTCCCAAAAGTATTTATAGCCTAATCTAAGCCTCATTGCTAACCTGTCGGATGATGCAATGTGTCTCC
>NW_025541485.1:15000-29885 GCF_017591435.1 Portunus trituberculatus | reverse complement strand
TCTCTCTCTCTCTCTCTCTCTCTCTCTCTCTCTCTCTCTCTCTCTCTCTCTCTCTCTCTCTCTCTCTCTCTCTCTCTCTCTCTCTCTCTCTCTCTCTCTCTCTCTCTCTCTCTCTCTCTCTCTCTCTCTCTCTCTCTCTCTCTCTCTCTCTCTCTCTCTCTCTCTCTCTCTCTCTCTCTCTCTCTCTCTCTCTCTCTCTCTCTCTCTCTCTCTCTCTCTCTCTCTCTCTCTCTCTCTCTCTCTCTCTCTCTCTCTCTCTCTCTCTCTCTCTCTCTCTCTCTCTCTCTCTCTCTCTCTCTCTCTCTCTCTCTCTCTCTCTCTCTCTCTCTCTCTCTCTCTCTCTCTCTCTCTCTCTCTCTCTCTCTCTCTCTCTCTCTCTCTCTCTCTCTCTCTCTCTCTCTCTCTCTCTCTCTCTCTCTCTCTCTCTTCTCTCTCTCTCTCTCTCTCTCTCTCTCTCTCTCTCTCTCTCTCTCTCTCTCTCTCAGTGAAAGTCAACATGGCTTCAGACCAAAACTCAGCACCACCACAGCCCTTACATTTATAGCAGACAAGATATATCAAAACATGGACAAAAAACGTATATCTCTTTTAACTCTTTGTGACTTGTCAAAAGCGTTTGACAGTGTCAGTCACGATATTCTTCTAGAAAAACTAAAAAAAGTCGCAATTGATACATTCTGGTTTAATGACTATTTGGGAGACAGGTCGCAGTCAGTACGTCTCAACCAAACCATCTCTTCAAAAGCTGCCATAAAATTCGGTGTTCCCCAGGGATCTATATTAGGACCAATACTCTTCAATATTTACGTGAATGACTTGTCTGATTACGTCACAAACTGTCACCTTGTCCAATACGCGGATGATACGCAGTTCATCCACACAGGTACTCCTTCTCAACTAAATCTTTTAATTTCCGAGGCCGAACGAACACTACACAGAGCCAGAGAGTATTTTCTTATGAACGGTCTCAAATTAAACACAAAGAAAACACAGTGTATTTTTATAGGAACACGACAACTCATTCCCATATACCAGAAGACACATCTGTAACATTCCATAACACCAAAATATACCCCTCCTCACAAGTTAAAACTCTTGGTATCCACATCGACAAATATATGACTTTCGACACACACATACACGAAATGTCTAGAAAAGTTATTGGAACCTTATTATATATTAATAGAATCAAACACTGTTTTGACAAACCAACTCGCATTATAGTTATTCAGTCGCTAGTCTTGAGTCTTATCAATTATTGCAACACTATATGGGGTACTACTAACAACACACTTATAAACAAAACACAAAAACTACAAAACTTTGCTGTCAGAGTTGCCGATGGAAAGGCTCGTAAATATGACCACGTCACACCTATCTTCCAAGAATTGAAGTGGCTGAATGTGAAAACACCTCTTTCTTCAATACCGCAGTAATAGTGTACAAACAACTTTATAATCTCTACCCACAAAACATTGTCAACCTCCCGACAGTTAATGACGCAACAGGCAGCTCCACCAGGCAAAGGTATGATCTCCGTGTCCCGAGAGTGAACACCCAGTCTGGTGGTCGCGCTCTCCATGTGCGAGGCCCTTCCCTTTGGAATTGACTTCCTCAACAAATAAAGACAGCAACAACTCTTCAATCATTCAAGACCAAACTTAGGCAGTTCCTCCTATTAAATTAATTAACATTGTAGTATTAGAAAAATAATATAAACTTGTAATTTCTAGTATCTCTGTAACAAACTGTGTATGGTGTGTGTGCGAAGGGGTTTGTTTATCTGATTGTATATATGTGTAATTCACTGTTTGATCTGCTGCAGTCTCTGACGAGACAGCCAGACGTTACCCTACGGAACGACCTCAGAGCTCATTATTTCCGATCTTCGGATAGGCCTGAGACCAGGCACATACCACACACCGGGACAACAAGGTCACAACTCCTCGATTTACATCCCGTACCTACTCACTGCTAGGTGAACAGGGGCTACACGTGAAAGGAGACACACCCAAATATCTCCACCCGGCCGGGGAATCGAACCCCGGTCATCTGGCTTGTGAAACCAGCGCTCTAACCACTGAGCTACCGGGCCTGTCGTGTGTGTGTGTGTGTGTGTGTGTGTGTGTGTGTGTGTGTGTGTGTGTGTGTGTGCGCTATCACTATTGATAATTATAATCACCATTATTTTTATGCCCTATTATGTACATATATATGAAGAATAACCATTGTAAAATGGAAATAAACATTTTGACTTTGACTTTGACTTTTCTCTCTCTCTCTCTCTCTCTCTCTCTCTCTCTCTCTCTCTCTCTCTCTCTCTCTCTCTCTCTCTCTCTCTCTCTCTCTCTCTCTCTCTCTCTCTCTCTCTCTCTGGAACACAACAATAACACCTGGAGGTGGTGCTCCTGGAATTTCCCCAAAATACCTGTGGAATTACAGGTCCCAGGACGTTACTAGTGAAACATACAGGCGCGTAAGTGTGCATACATGGTGTATAGCTATACATGAAGACGGGTTTGAACTTAGACGTATCTTAAGGTTGAATATCTATAGCCTTTTCCTAAGACACCCCTTCGAACCGCAATACAAACTTAACTATCGATTCAGTTAAGCACTGCAAAGCACACTACTCTGTTGACCACCTGCCTACAAACGCAATACAAGTGACTAAAGACACAAACATGTCAGCAGACACCCATACATATCAAGAAACAAGGCAAATAATACAAATGAGGCATGAACAGCACAACCAACAATCATCGCCACAGTTTCCAACAAGAGAATATCTGGACAAGATTTTCAATAAGACTGATCTCCAGAAGCGATGCCGGGAATTAGGAATAACAAAAGTGTGGGTCAACAAGGATCAGCTCATAGGAATGATCATAAGTAAAACGCAGCCATCCATCAAAACCCTACACGACACAGCCCGTGATAGACGTGCAGCAGCCTCTCCACAATGACCCTATACCTGCGGCCGTAGCAACTGAGGCCACATTCACTGGGAAACACAGCTGATGCCCGGTAATAAAGCACAACTTCCCCACAGCGAAAATGCACAACCAACTGACACATCTCATGATGTTCTCCTGTCTCAAACACCCACAGCAGACAATACGCAACAACCCTCTGCAGCAGACGACACACCGCAGCTCTCCATACACAACGCACAGTCATCCCCGCCTTGTAGCAGCCAAGACGAACGCAACGATTGGGGAAGGACTCAGCTACGCAATATGGCTAAAGATATAGAAACACTCATGTCTAAGCTTGTAACAAAGGACAAGGAAGTAGAGCTGTTCAATGCACAGGTAAAAACAGCTTACTCGTTAATTCAGCTCCTCCAACAGCGTATCAGTGATTTAGAACAAGAGAACATTAGAAACAACAGACGACAGGATACAACTTCACATGCTACAATACCCTCCAAGTGTCTTCTCTTGGGGGACACTAACACACCACGAGTTCTTCTCTCCGACCTGAACGACAATTGTGTTGTGAAGACTGTAACACGTGCAAATATAGACTTATTAAGAAGCTGCTTGAATGAAAAATTACATACTCTTCCGTCCGAGTATGGATTTTATGATATCTTGGATAAGTTACCCCATGAAAACTTTTAGATTAATTAGGATGCTTAATCAGTGACTTCAAAGAGTTGCAGCAGAGCGGCTCCTGGATGTGGTGTTCTAGTCTCTTCATCGGTGTATCTCACACGCAACATGGTTGTGTCAGTGAGACTCCGCTGGACAGAGGAACACCGCGTCCAGCACTGATATCATCACACGACAATTCACCTGCGGGCCACCAATGTGCAAAGGCCCGCGTCACCGCCCCCTAGGGAGGGTGACGAATCTCTCTCAAAAAAAAAAAAAAAAGTGACTTCAAAAAAAAAAATAGTGAAATAAAAGTTTTTGTGTGTCAAGTGGCGCCAGTTCCAGAGCCTCGAGAAATTCAGGCTAAAATTAAACATTACAATGAACAGCTACTTGAGTGGCGAGAAAAGAATGGAATAAGTATTGTAAAAACAGAAGCAGAGTTTACGCTCGGATCAGGAAATGTGGACGAATGGTATTTTGACATAGAGGAATGTCAACCGTGTATAATCAACACAATGGTTGTGATTAAGCTCCTGAGTGTAATTGAAAAACAGTGCTCAGAATTCCGTTTATGCAAAAACTGGGAAAATATTAAAAGAAATCCATATATATCCAAGAATTCGAGGAGCAGAGATGAGCCTGGCAGCTACAGACCTCAGCCTCAAGGTACTACTCCATCCATAAGCCGCGCCGCTGCATCCACACACAGACCTTCACTGCTGCCTTCTCCCACTCAGCAAGGCGCGTACCCCAGGTTGGTAGCCCCTTCTAATTCTCCCCAAGCCTCACACTCTAGTAAAGTAAGCCCTAGTTACCCTTCTCAAGCCTCATATTCCAGAGCATTCCTAATGTTACAGTACTTAGATGTGATACTGGACGAGGAGGAGGGGTATGTATATATGTAAGCAACCAGTTAAAGGCTAATGTAATAGATGTACCATTCCCTAAACAAGCTGGTGTTGAGGATATATGGGTGAGTGTACAGAATGATATGTTGCCAGCTGTAATTGTTGGATGTGTTTACAGGCACCCCAAGGCACCACTTGCTTCTTTTGACTACATTCAACATGTTTTTAGGCAATTATGTGTAAATAGAAAAGGATTTTATGTATTAGGAGATTTTAGTGATGATTTATTATCTTCAAAAAATAAATTGAGTGGTAACATTGAGAACAACAAAGTTAGTCAGGTGACAGGACGCCTACCAGAGTGACACCCACGTCAGCTACACTACTTGACCTCATTATAACTAATAAACCAAACCTTGTATTAAGTACATCTGTTGTCCCAGGAGTCATATCAGATCATCATCTTATTAGTGTCAATGTAAACATCGGTAGGCCTAAGCGACAGCTACTAACTAAAACTTTCCGCCATCTAGGCCACTACACTAAAGACTCTCTGTGTCAACGACTTCTGTTACAAATTGACAATTTTAATCACAAAATATACAGACAACGTTGATTTACAGCTGAATGTTTTTAAGGAAAATGTTATCAAGTGCCTGGACACCTGTGCTCCTGCTGTGACCAAAGAAATTTGTAGGCCTTCAGCCCCGTGGCTTAACGAAGACTTGCGTGTTGCCGTGCAAAAACATAATGATGTTCGTAACAGACTGAAGAGAGACAGGTTTAACATATTTCTACACCAACAATACAAGAATGAAAAGTAATTAGTGAAGTGCCTTATAATAAATACTAAAAAGAGTTACTATGTTAACAGGCTTCATGAATCAAAAGGAAATTCGTCTGCAACACGGAGCTTGATAAAAGAACTCGTCCCTAATAAGAAGTGTGGCTCTGGTACCCGACATTTTGACAACGTCCCTCAAAAGGCACAAGAATTTAACAACTTTTTTGCTATTGTTGGAAAAACAACGTATGATTTAACACAGCAAGTACTTCAGAGTAGTCATTTATCTCCCCCGAACCTTTTTCTAACGGGATGTAGTAGACCAGGGGAGACATTTACACCCAAACCAGTTGATATAAACACTATAATATCAACAATTAAAAGTCTCAATGAAACACGCTCAGTAGGTTCAGATGGTATAGCTATGAAGTTCATTAAGGATGCCTTATGTATTGTTGTGTTTGATCTAACATGTATCATTAATACCTCTATTGTTACCGGTGTTTTCCTCAGGCATGGAAGCATGCAAATTTTATCACTGACAAGATATACCACAACATGGATAATAAGAAGATATCACTCCTTACATTGTGTGACTTATCCAAAGCTTTTGATAGTGTTAGCCACAGTACCCTCCTGAAAAATGTGCTAAACTCAATATAGACAGTTTCTGGTTTAACAGCCACCTCAGCAACAGAACGCAATCCGTGAAATTACAGGACACTACATCCTCAATCGTTAATGTTCACTCTGGCGTCCCTCAAGGGTCAATTCTTGGACTAATTTTGCTTACAGTGTATGTTAACGACATGGCTGAGTTCTTCAGTGGGTGTACACTTGTGCAGTACGCTGATGACACTCAATTCCTCCACAGCGGCTCACTTGTTGATATCAAAACAGTGATAAAAGAAGCCGAAAGAACTCTTATCAAGGCCAGGCAATATTTTCTTTGTAATGGGCTGATGGTCAACCGTAGCAAAACTCAGTGCATATTGATTGGCAGCAGGCAGCTACTAGCACGTACACCGGAGGATGCTGTGGTAAGGTTCGGTAACACCAGCAGCCAAGCCAGCACTCATGTCAAAAATTTAGGTCTGCACATGGACAAATATTTATCATTTCATGTACACATTAATGAAATAAGTAAAAAAGTGATCGGACTGCTAATCTACTTAAACTGTATAAGTATGAACTTTGACAAAACAAGCAGAAAAATTGTTGTACAGACACTGGTGCTGAGTCATATTAATTATTGTATACGAATCTGGGGTACCACCAACACCACTCTGCTACACAAAGTACAAACACTCCAACACTTTGCTGCCAGAGTTGCGGTAGGAGGCCTGAGAAAATATGATCACGTCTCACCTGCTTACAAAGAGTTAGGATCAAACAAAACACTTCATGGATGTCTGCATCGCAATGTACAAGGCAGTGAGCGGCACGTGCCCCACTTGGCTCCATTCCTTTCCCACAGTACACACCAACACAAGCAGCGTCATATAACGTCATGGGAGAAGTCTTCTAACTTTTCTATCCAATTCTTGCACGGAAAAATTGCCTTTAATTCTGTTAAGCAGTTCACAGTGAATCTCTTCCTTGATTCTTGCCTCACCTACCAACTTCCCCACACCCTCTTCCTCATAATATTCGTAGTCTACACAGACACAGACACACAGACACTCTCTCTCTCTCTCTCTCTCTCTCTCTCTCACTCTCTCTCTCTCTCTCTCTCTCTCTCTCTCTCTCTCTCTCTCTCTCTCTCTCTCTCTCTCTCTCTCTCTCTCTCTCTCTCTCTTGGTTGAAATCAAAATATTCAAATAATTGATTCAAATATATTTATATCAGAGTAAAAGTCATGATTTATATGAATCAAATTTAATATCCTGTATTAGAAAATATGATCTACTTGTACAGGACAATATGAAGTGTGCTTTTCCTGTCCAGCGCCTGTACTGGTCCTGTAGCAAGTCCCTGCAAGAACCTGCCAACTATTGCCTTCTCTTACAAGACAAATATTCAAAAGCATAATAAAGGAAAGTAAACTTTTTATATTGATAATAACAGCAGATGCAAATATGGAATTCAATGGGTGTACTTATTCTTCTTAAAAGAAAAAGAAAATGATTAAATGTAGTTTCTCGTTAATATAAATGCAAATCTGTCAAGCTGCAAACAGATAGGTTGACAACATGGAGCCTGCTCACTGCTGCCTGCGTAGAATAACCTCTCCCATACAATATCAGGGATTCCTGGCCTGTGTGGCCTCTTCACAGTTCACATTCAAATTATATTACTTTGTTTAGAGTAGAACATGTTGCTCATTAAGTCAAAACCAACTAACACGCGGGTAATAACAGAACGTTAACACTCACCACCATACCAACATGTTCAATGACACAAGTTCCCTTTCTACCAAGGCCTGGCTTTTCCTCCTGTGTGAAAGTCGCCGGTCCATCCACAACCACGTGTGAAATGCAACGTTTCTTTCATGTCTTTGTCACATCTGTTTCACTTGCGAGTGTGTCAACAGCACTCTACAGAAAATACCAAATACAACTTTTATGCATCTACTAAAAAGAAATGATGCACTCGATATTATATTACTATTTCATCATTTCCGTTCATTCATTTAACAGTACAGCGGGTAAGATTGGTTATCTAGCAATGGTTGTAATGTGGACGAAACTTATTATGAAGTATTCTTAGTCACCGTTGCTCGTGTAGAGCTCTATAATATATATCATCAAAGTTTGACACTCTCGGGAGATACAGATATGCTCGGGAGACGATCGGGGCGTTGCTTTCCTCACTTTGGCTGCTGTTATAGCTGGACTGCCACAAGGACACGGTGAAGGCGCACTGAAGCACAGAGTGCGAGGAGTAACGGGGGAGGGGGCGCCTTTAGGAGGAGCATTTTTGTGAGGGAGGTGTCTTGGGGAAGGAGATGAGACAGCCGTGGTGGGGAAGAGGGTGGGATGTAGATCCTCCATGGGTGGAGAGAACAGAGCGTGTAGGCAGGCAGGGGGAGGAGAGTGCTGTGTTTTAGCGTGATAACCGACAAGCACTAATAATAATCAGATCTTTGTTGACTTGTTGAATTCTAAACATTTTGAGATATTTATTATTTCTTTTCATCATTTTGTGAAGTTTTACTATTGAAAGCAATAAAATGGTATCATAAAGTAGAGTGTACAACTGACAAAGGTGGTGGTTGTGGTGGTGGTGGTAGTGATGGAAGCAGTGAGAGAGGATAAACTAAATATTTCACACCTCTGGGACTTGAGCGCTCCACCTCCTCACCTAAGGGAAAAATGCGTGAGGTCGTCACCTCATTGGACTACATTCACACTACCTTCACTATATATATATATATATATATATATATATATATATATATATATATATATATATATATATATATATATATATATATATATATATATATATATATATATATATATATATATATATATATATATATATATATATATATATATATATATATATATATATATATATATATATATATATATATATATATATAATCCTGGAGTACATTAGTAAGGATAGAGAGAGAAATCAGTAACAGAACCACAGAGATTATAGAGAGAGAGAGAGAGAGAGAGAGAGAGAGAGAGAGAGAGAGAGAGAGAGAGAGAGAGAGAGAGAGAGAGAGAGAGAGAGAGAGAGAGAGAGAGACTTGAGTTTCCGAGGCTGCAGGGCAGGGGAGTGGCAGCGGGGTAAGGTATGGAAGGAATCCTGTAACAGTAAGTGGAATTAGAAGTTGTAATGTAGTCTTGAAAGCAAGTAATTCAGTAATTAATATTAGTGATGGAGGAATAATGATAGGATGTTTACATTTAGTATTTTGATATTTAGTTAAGTAATAGTTATGGAAACCTTAAATGAATTGAAATTGATGTTTCAAATTACGGAGGTCAGAAAAGAATTAATACGTACATTCTTTATAAGAACTTTTGCTGATGTAAATCACAATAAATGTTTGATAAAGAGGCTTGAGTAACAAACAGAGGTACAAAGAAGATTAAAAGCCTTGAAAACGTGGTAGTGGTGCAGAGCGATGCCGTGAAATGCATGAAATACAAATGAGGAAGGATACAAGCAGAGATGGAGCTTGACTGTTTGACTTGACTTTTATCTATAACATTTTCAAGATTGTGTACGTGTTGTAGTGCTTGTAGTGCAGGATCGTAGGAGTTCACGATAGCTGTAACTTGAGTGTTTTGTTAATGAGACACGAAAGAAATGGACACAAAGGACACGGAGAGAGCCAGCAGCAGGCTTGCAATATCCTCTTCATCGCTCTTCCTGGGACCCTTTCAACACAGCAGTAACTGCCTACACTGCCTACTCCTCTATCAGAATGAGTAGATTTTCTACATCGAGTATATGCTAATGGTTTAAAACTGGTTCCAAAAATGAAGAAGGTAATGAATTGTTGAATGTACCATTATCAGGAACTACACAATTGCCTCATGCAACAATGCAGCAGTTACAAGCAGCGTTACTCTGAATAAAAGTTTGCCGCATATCAGCAATATCTTCAATTTTATCTTAGCATCTTTTGATGAGTCCCATCTAATAGTACGGATGAGGAGAGAAATTCAGTAATTAGTAGGTATTTACAACACTTAGCAGTACACAGAGAGACGAGGCTGCTCACGACCATGGTGATAATGATGCCGCTGACACCAAACAAACAATAAGAGATGCCGTACACTGATTTCTCTTCCACTCTGCCAAAACACAATACTTGCCACCATTATCTTCTTAAAGTCTTCACACACAACAGTACATAATAAATACTTACAATATGTTTCGGAATCAATCATAACAATAGTTACAGAATGAACAAATGTTAAATGCAGCTCTCGATACCGTAAGCCGTAAGGTGACAAAGTTGAACCGTCACGATCGATTCGGTATATCAATAGAGATCACCTTGACTCTGTGCTCAGCGTGTTGGTTGTATGCATACTCAATTCCAACATGTCTCCACTCAACACAACCTTCGTGATTCAATAGAGATCACCTTGACTCTGTGCTCAGCGTGTTGGTTGTATGCATACTCAATTCCAACATGTCTCCACTCAACACAACCTTCGTGATTCAATAGAGGTTTGAAAATGTGGTGTCCAGATATAGAGATGCTGGAGTTGGTGAGGAAAAGAGCACATCTGGGACCCTGAAAAGTGAATTATACGTCAAAAAAAGCTCACGCAAATCGACGTTCAATGAGATAACTGCCACTCTCCAGGAACTGTTTCCCTCTATGCAGAGTGTTGTTGGAGGTGAGGATTGAATACTTGTGATGATTTCATTTGATCGCAATCGTCATGCTGGAGGAAGACATCTTGTTCAATAGCTGTTTGTTTACATTCAGTTCCCGCCAACCAGCCAATACTTCTCAGTCGTTATGTTCCAACTAAAAGGGCTCAGTCGATAGATTTAGCGACTTACAATTTTAGTCGCATATTGACCCGCCTTTATACTTCATTCAAGAGCGAGGTATCCTGACGTTTGTCCCTATCCTTTGGTTAATTATATTGCTTCTATAAGGAGACGGGCAACTGAGTGGGGCTTTTTCTCTAGATTTTGCTGCCCTTAACCAGTCCTCCTCTATATATATATATATATATATATATATATATATATATATATATATATATATATATATATATATATATATATATATATATATATATATATATATATATAAGTGGAAGCTTCACATCTCATCTTGAGCTATTACAGCTTCTATGAAGTTCCATACACGGAGAATGCTTCACATGTAAAGGGCATTTCATTCTCACCGCTCTCTCTAGACATAAAGAATCAAAAGCATTTTGTCTTACAGTCTTATTACCTCTTCTCCTCTGACTGTCTTCGTCCTCCTTCTAAACGTCTCAGAGTTGCATCTTTTGTTACATTCTGCTGTTATTTTCACGAGCACGGGACCGCCTGATTGAGAATTGACCACGCTAACTATTGCGCCAAGGTGCGTGTGTGTGTGTGTGTGTGTGTGTGTGTGTGTGTGTGTGTGTGTGTGTGTGTGCATTCATTGTATATATTTACGGTCGCCTGGTGGTCACCTAGCCTTCCCTATTACGGTAAGAGCTCAGAACTTATAGACCGATCTTCGGTCTATAAGCTCTGAGACCACACCACACTCCGCACACCGGGAAGTGAGGCCATAATCCCTCGAGTTACATCCCGTACCTATACTTGCTACTAGGTGAACAGAGGCTATACATTAAGAGGCTCGCCCATTTGCTCCACTGCGCCCGGAGCTTGTACCCGCGCCTTCTCATTTGTAAGCAGGGTGTGCTAACCGTGTGTGTGTGTGTGTGTGTGTGTGTGTGTGTGTGTGTGTGTGTGTGTGTGTGTGTGTGTGTGTGTGTTTCACTGTTTGATCTGCTGCAGTCTGACGAGACAGCCAGACGTTACCCTACGGAACGAGCTCAGAGCTCATTATTTCCGATCTTCGGATAGGCCTGAGACCAGGCACACACCACACACCGGGACAACAAGGCTACAACTCCTCGATTTACATCCCGTACCTACTCACTGCTAGGTGAACAGGGGGCTACACGTGAAAGGAGACACACCCAAATATCTCCACACGGCCGGGGAATCGAACCCCGGTCCTCTGGCTTGTGAAGCCAGCGCTCTAACCACTGAGCTACCGTGGTGTGTGTGTGTGTGTGTGTGTGTGTGTGTGTGTGTGTGTGTGTGTGTAATTCACCTCGGTCGCCTCTTGCTCATCCAGCCAGTCTTCCCCATCACGCAGCGAGCTCAGAGCTCATACACCGATCTTCGGGTAGAACTGAGACCACATCACACACAACACACACCGGGAAAGCGAGGCCACAACCCCTCGAGTTACATCCCGTACCTTTTTACTGCTAGGTGAACACACCCCACACATTAACACACAACACACTCCACACACCGGGGCAGCGAGGCCACACCCCCTCGAGTTACATCCCGTACCTATTTACTGCTAGGTGAACCCACACATTAACACACAACACACTCCACACACCGGGAAAGCGAGGCCACAACCCCTCGAGTTACATCCCGCACCTATTTACTGCTAGGTGAACACACCCCACACATTAACACACAACACACTCCACACACCGGGAAAGCGAGGCCACAACCCCTCGAGTTACATCCCGTACCTATTTACTGCTAGGTGAACACACCCCACACTTTAAGAGGCTTGCTCATTTGCCTCGCCGCTTCCCGGGACTCGAACCCGGCCCTCTCGATTGTGAGTCGAACCTGCTAACCACTAACCACTACACGGTGTGTGTGTGTGTGTGTGTGTGTGTGTGTGTGTGTGTGTGTGTGTGTGTGTGTGTGTGTGTGTGTGTGTGTGTGTGTGTGTGTGTGTGAGCGCGGAATTAATGTTTTTATATAATCTCCTTCTTTGATGTCTTTTTCTTATCACTTTTATTTTTCTTATTCTTTCCTTATTTATCATTTATTATTTTTGAGGGAGTATTGAATGCCTTTTGTACCTGCTCCATTTTATGTCCGTTTTTTATTATTGTTTTATTGTTTTATTCTTTTCTTATTTTATTTTGTGTTTCTCTCCATTTTTTACATCATTTCTTGTATTTTCTTCAATTTTCCAGTAGTTGGCGCGGGATTCAATGCTTTTCATATCATCATCCATTTTTATATCTGTTTTTTTCTTACTCATTTTATTCTTTTATTGTTTCCTTACTTCATTTTGTCTTTATTTCCAGTTTTTTATCATTATTTTTTTTCGCGCGGAAATTAATGCTTTTCATGTCTGTATTTTTTTTTATCGTTTATTATCTCATACTATTTTTATTCTTTTTATCATTTTCTTATTTTATTTGATCTTTCTTTTAAATTTTAATCATACATGAATGAGTATGAATAAGTGAGCTTTGTGTACAATAAGACTATTTTATTGACATTAGCAAGGGTCTGATGAGGGCAGAAGATTAATGGCCACAGTCTTCACTATTTTAATCCCCCACATGAGTTTGTGAAGCTGTACAAAATCACCAAATAGTCACCACAAGGAATAGGGAAACGCGTCATGCTACTGAAGGGATTAATGTCCACAGTCTTCACTATTTTAATCCCCACATGAGTTTGTGAAGCTGTACAAAATCACCAAATAGTCACCACAAGGAATAGGGAGTCACTCATGGCATTTTAAGACATTTTGGCATAAATTTAGGGCATTAAAAGACAGTTTGGCACGTTTTTAGGGCATTTTAAGACAGTTTGATATATTATTAAGGCATTTTAAGACAGCTTGGCACTTTTTTTAGCGCATTGAAAGACAGTTTGACACGTTTTTAGGACATTTTAAGGAAGTTTGGCATATATTTAGGGCATTGTAAGACAGTTAGGCACGTTTTTTAAGGCTTTTTTTTTTTTTTTTTATATCATGTGGGCTTTTCACGGGAATTTATGGGCTAAAGGGGATACTTTTTAGGGTACCTCCTATCTTAAAGCCCACCCGCTAGGAAACCGTTGCCCCGAGTGAGGAAGCCCAACCTACACTCAGACCGTGGACAGGATTCGAACCCGTGCGCTTGGAGACCTCTAGGATCCCAAAGCACGCATGGTTCCACTGTACCATTTCAAGACAGTTTGATATATTTTTTGGGCATTTTCAGACAGGATGGCTACGATAAGACCATTTTATTGACAATATGAAGGGCAGAAGAATAATGGCCACAGTCTTCACTATTTTAATCCCCCACATGAGTTTGTGAAGCTGTAGAAAATCACCAAATGGTCACCAGAATGAACAGGGAAACGCGTCATGCTACTGAAGGGGTTCATGGCCACAGTCTTTACTATTTTAATCCCCACATGAGTTTGTGAAGCTGTAGAATATTAGTGGTGAATAATTGGGGAGCTTTTAAGATTAGACAGATTTATAGATGGAGTGATGGGTGGGTATGTCTGTACAGGGACTGCCACGTGTGGGCCTGATGGCTTCCTGCACTAACACTTATTTTCTGATGTTCTTATGTTGATAGGGTGTGGTGTGGATTTCAGGATGTGGTTTTGAAAGATGTAACTGATAACAAGACAAGAACAACCACTAATACTAATAGTGAAATAACTTTAGCGTCTCCTTCCGAGGGTTTGGTCAAATTAAGATTCTTTCAGCTCATTCACTGCGTTGTTAATTCCTTTATTGTTTAGATAACTACTTGAAGGAAAAAACCCTCATAGTCATCACTACTGTCTGAACATTTGTATGGGTGAAGGTTGATTCCATAATACCAATCCTATTCTGTTTCTTTGTCTTTAAAATCGCTTAAGTCAAATCATGGAAGCTGCCAGAAGCCATCAGGCCTACACGTTTCAGTCAGGCAGTCAGTTCTTGTACGAAACACTTGAACTAATTCTCTCTTATTATCCTCATCCATCAATGTATCTATAAAATCCATTTAAAAACACCACTTCTTCCGTGTAGCAGAGTGAGCTTGCCGCTTGGTGCGCCAGACATGATCTTTGAACGCTGCTCTTCAAGGCTCCGTAAAGACTCGCCGCCATCAACCTCACCACTGAGACTATTCCATTCATCTCACAATTCCCTCTTCTCTCTTTTTCTTTCACATC
>NW_025541485.1:0-10000 GCF_017591435.1 Portunus trituberculatus | reverse complement strand
TTTCAAAGTTGTCAATGGAAATGAATCAGGAAATGTGAAAGATTGTACAGAAAATAATTAAAAAAAAGAATGAAAATGTACAGTGTCATTAATGCAGGTTGTTTCCGTCCTTCCTTTAATGCTACACTGTAAGAAAACAATCAACAAAATACATTCAGTCACATTTCACTCTCCTTACCACAAATTAAGTCAATATTTAGCTCACTACTCAAGTTAATTCAACTTGATCTTGATCTTGATGTTACAGGTGACTCGGGACTGCTCCTGAGTCAGGCCTTTGTAACGGCCAATACTGTACAGAAAAAGAGAAAAACGACAAATAGAAAACAATCACCAAAATTCACCTTATTGATTCATACGTCTAGCACGCCACATTTTCCCAAGGAATTCCTTCACGGCTTCAATCATCCTGTCATTCGTGTCTCCACACAGTCCCAGCAGCAACACCATCCATTCCCTTCCTGTCATCTCCACTCTGGCATTCCCCAATTCCCTCAGCACCAATTGCATCCTTTCATTCCTGTCTCTGGCATACTTCACACACTCCCTCACCACATGTTCCACCGTCTCATCCTCTCCCCATGAAACACATCTGGCACACCTTGCTGCGGGACTCAGACCATCTGTAATTCCTTGCATTCACATCCATACACTGTGCCCTCGCTTGGAAGAGAAGGTCACCACCCAGGCTTCCCTCGTACCACTTTTCATACATCGGGGCCTCTTTCTCTCTGTACCACTCCAAAGTACTCTTTTGTTCCATCTTATTCTTCCATTCACTCAATCCCACATGTTTCACTACTCTGTCAATCTCACTCTTCCACCTTCTTACATCCCATGCACTCTCTGCCTTCCCCATTTCTAATAACCATGCTCCAGTCACTCTCAACATACCTCCCCTCAATCCGCTGAAAAGCCCAACTAGTTTCTAAGCCACTCTCTGCTGCCATCTTGACACACTTCTTCCCCCACCTGCTACTCCTAACATTCCATAGAAACACCTTTCTCACTAGTCCATTTGTCGTAACCGTTCCCTCTGGTTACCACATGTGAGCTGTTTACTTGAAGCGACTTTATCAAGACACTGGCAAATCCTTCAGCGTCCAGATTGACCAAAGAACATCTATGGGTTTTTCCGTGGGGTACTCACAACTACAGCTCCACAATACTATTTTTATTGTACAAAGCATAAAAATAGACTAAACCAGCAAATACACATATACCTAAATAAAATCAGATAACACGGCCACGTTGCCATTCTTATGGAATTCCTTATTCAAGACTATTCTTCAACTCAGTAACTCGTCCTAAATCGCCTCGTAACACAATGAATCCTAGTAACATCACCTAACTGCACATTCCACCACAGCATGCGATGTGGTGCAAAAACGTCCACAACGTTCATAGTATAAATGTACACACAAGACTCCATAACTCTTAGGACAAATTCTCTAAGTTACTACTCACGTATAAGACCAAGCAGAAGGCAGTCCAGAGGCCCATGTTGCTAGTTTAGTTGCTTGTGTAAGCGTCAAAAATTCTTGTTGTTGCTGAGGGCGTGAATGGTAGCTCTCTGCTGGATCGCGTTACTGCCTGGCCTTATACACGTTGCGAATCCGCAATCGGCCCTTCTAGCACTGAAAATTCTTAGGAAGCTAACATGTCTCTACACACTGTTATCGTAGTCTTCCACAGCAATCGCTCGTTCTTAGGAAGCTAACATGTCTTTGTACACTATGTTATCGTCATCTGTCACAGCAATCCTTCGTCATTAGCCATCACCGACTTTATGCAGATGATGTAGTGGTCATGAGTGAGTCAGCAGTTGAGTTGCAGAGTATGTTGGATGTTGTGGATGGATATAGGAGAGACTTTGGAGTTAGTGTTAGTAGTGAAAAAAGTAAGGTGATGATAGTGAATAGGTGTGAGGATGAAAAAATGCAGTATGGAGAATTGGAGAGAATGAGTTGAATCAGGCACGAGAATATAAGTACTTGGGGGTGTGGGTGAGTCCAAGTGGGTGTGAAAAGACAAAGAATGAGAAGACAGATTTAGTGAATCAGTGGGTATAACGATTGGGGAGTGCAGACAGAACATGAACAAGTAAATATGATGTGCTGAGACAAATGTGGAAGAGTGTGGCTGTGCCCAGTATAATGTATGGTATAGATGTGATGCCATGGAATGAAAGTGAAATTGACAAGCTAGAAGTAGGAGAGAATAGAATAGAATAGGTAGAGTAGCACTGAACGCACTGAGGTACACAGCAGTAGAAGCTCTGAGAAGTGAAATGGGATGGAGCACTTTTAGGAAAGACTAGTAAAAGCTACTCTTAGGTACAAGGGAAGATTGGAAAGAATGGACGATGAAAGAATAGTGAGAAAGGTGTACCTGTGGAATGAAAGTGGGAGCCAGTGGAGGAAGAGGTGCATGAGAATGACAGAGAGGAGTGGATTACAAGTTGTATGGGAGATGAGAATGGCTGGGAGGAATCAGAATGAGCGTGAATGGATCGTGACAAAAGGAGGCAGAGTAGGAACTGAATGGGATGCGAGGAAATGGAAGAGTGAGATAGACAGAGAGGTGAAGTGGGTGGGACTGAATATATGGAAGAATGAGATGGAACTAAAGAGTACTCTGGAATGGTACAAGGAAAAGGAAGTCCCGATGTATGAAAAGTGGTATGATGGCAGCCTGGGTGGTGATCTTCTCTTCCGAGCTAGTGCACAGTGTATGGATGTGAGTGAAAGAAACTACAGGTGGTCTGAGTCCCACAGCAAAGTGTGCCAGATGTGTGACACAGGGTAGGACGAGACGGCGGAGCATGTTATGCTGGAGTGTGAGAAGTATGAGAGAGACAGGCATGAGATGATGCAAGTGATTTTGACTGAATTAGGGCATAATAGGATGAAAGAGTGGAGAAGACAGTAAGGGAATGGATGGTGCTGCTGCTGGGACTGTGTAAACTGTAAAGGAACGAGTGCAAGGATGATTGAGGATGTGAAGGAGATTGATTGATTGATACATTTATTGTTGCATTAATAATGAAATACAACAAAGGAGGAGAATGGACCTTGCCACCCACCCCCTGGGCAAAGATTTAAGGTTAAAGTATCAAAAATATATAAATAGACAGTATACATAACAAGAATACAAGTACTTAAATAGATAAGTACTGATATTGCACACCTTATTGCATAAACATCCTACAGTCCTTAGAGCAAACTGAGGATACTCCTTCAGTGTATCCCTAAGAGTGGCTGGGTGTAGGAGATGGTCAATGAGGCTATACAAATCATGATGACCTTGTGGCCTAAATTAAGCAATGAGAGGACATTCCATGATATAGTGACGCAGAGTGTGTCCCTTTGTTGCAGCACACAGCACACAGCACACACCAGGAGAAGCACTGACTTCCCAAAAGTATTTATAGCCTAATCTGAGCCTCATTGCCAACCTGTCGGATGATGCAGTGTGTCTCCCGTAAGGGTAAGCACAGCTGTGGAAGACACGTGCATAGTGAAGACTACTGCCACTGCCTCTATGGCAAAAAAGCTCTAACTAATCACTAATGTTGCTATGTACAAAGTCCTTAATGCTACTCTTAACATAGCCTAGAGTGTACTCAGTGCCAGTGTTCACTATGTCGTCTTGAAGGGCACATTGAGCAAGGCGGTCTGCCTTTTCATTTAGCGGGACACACACAAAAAGATAAAATTGATGAAAACAAGCCAATATAGAGAAACGAAATAAAAGTAACAAAAATGTGCTGTTTTAGTAGTTTTCAGCTTTTTTTCACCAAAACACAGAAAAGCAGAAAAAACGCATTACACACCATGTATTTAAGGAACTGAAATATGTAAAAAAATGGGTTATTATGGTGTTTTCTAGCATTTTATGCACCAAAACTCAGAAAAGCAGTCAAAATAAATATATACACTATACTTGTTAAAACGTCTTATTTATGTGTTTTGAAGGTGTTTTCTGAGAAAAAAAAATTGTATATTCAAGCCATTTTACGTTGTTATGCTTCAAGCCGATAAAATTGCTGAAAATATGAAATATTGAGAAACGAAATAAAAGTAACAAAAACGTTATTTTAGTAGTTTTTAGCTTTTTGTGCACCAAAACACAGAAATACAGGCAAAACGCATGTTTACTTACCATTTCTTTAAGTAATTGAAATATGCAAAAAATGGGTTATTTTGGTGATTTCTAGCATTTTAAGCATCAAAACTCAAAAATGCAGGCAAAAAGAGAATGTACACCATAAGTGTTGAAAAATCTTATTTTTATGATTTTAAGGTGTTTTTATGGAAAAAAATAACTATCTCGATTGAAAACTTTGTATATTGAATTCATTTTATATTATTACACTTAAAATGAGAAAAATAATGAAAAATAAGGCAAAATAGAGAAAAGAAATAAAATAATAAAAAACGTGTTATTTTCGTGGTTTTCTGCTTTTTATGCACCAAAACACAGATATGTAGGCAAAACACTATTTGATTAAGGAACTGAAATATGTAAGAAAATGGGTTATTTTTTCTGGTTTACTTCATCTTAGGTACCAAAATACAAAAAAGCCGTCAAAACAAGCATCTTCAGTAAACTTGTTAAAACGTCCTATTTATGTGTTTTGAAGGTGTTTTGTGAAAAAAAAACTATCTCGAGTGAAAATTTTGTATATTCATGTCATCTTACCTTGTTTTGCTTCAAAACAATAAAACTGATGAAAACAAACCTATATAGAGAAACGAAATAAAAGTAACAAAAACGTATTATTTTAGTAATTTTCAGCTTGTTTTGCACCAAAACACAAAAAATGCAGTCAAAACGCGTATATACACACTATATGTTTAAAGAACTGAAATATGTTAAATTATGGATTATTTTGGTGGTTTACAGCGTTTTACTTACCGAAACTTAGAAAAGCAGTCAAAATAAGTATATACACCAAAATTGTTAAAACGTCTTATTTATGTATTTTCATGGTGTTTTCTGAAAAGAAGAACTATCTCGATTGAAAATTTTGTATATTCGAGTAATTTTACATTGCTCTGCTTCAAAACGATAAAACTGATGAAAACAACCCAATATAGAGAAACGAAATAAAAGTAACAAAAACTTGTTATTTTAGTAGCTTTCAGCTTTTTTTGCACCAAAACACAGAAATCCATACAAAATGTTTGATTACACACCATTTGTTTAAGGAACTGTAATGTGTAAAAAATGGGCTATTTTGGTGTTTCCCAGCATTCTATACACCAACACTCAGTAATGCAGACCAAACAAGTATATACACCAAATTTGTTAGAACGTCCTATTTATGTTTTAAAGGTGTTTTCTAAAAAAAAAAAAAAAAAAAAAATTATCTCGATTGAAAATTTTGTATATTCAAGTCATTTTACATTGTTATGCTTCAAAACGATAAATTTGATGAAAACAACCCAATATAGAGAAGCGAAATAAAAGAAAAAATCGTGTTATTTTAGTAGTTTTCAGCTTTTCTTGCAATAAAACGTAGAAATGCAGGCAAAACGCATGATTACACTCCATTTGTTTAAGGAATTAAAATATTGAAAAAATAGGTCATTTTGGTGTTTTCCCGTATTTTATGAACCAGAACTTACAAATGAAGGCAAAACACATATACACCATATTTGTTAACACGTCTTATTTATGTGTTTTTAAGGTGTTTTATGATAAAAGTTTCTATCTCGATTGAAAATTTATATATTGAAGTCATTTTACATTGGTACACTTTAAAACGAGAAAAATGATGAAAATAAGCCAAAAGAGAGAAACGAAATGAAAGTAAAAAAAACGTGTTATTTTAGTGGTTTTCTGCGTTTTATGCACTAAAACAGAGAAATGCAGGGAAAACGCGTATATACACACTATTTGTTTATAGAACTGAAATATGTTAAATGAACACACACAAAAAAAAAAAGAGTTAGTTTGGTTGTTTACTGCATTTTGAATACCAAAACTTATTAAAGCAGTTAAAACAAGTATATAAACCAAACTTGTTAAAGTATATTATTTATGTTTTGTGAAGGATTTTCTGGAAAAAATATATCTCTTAGAAAATTTTGTATATATATAAATCTTTATAGATTGGTTTACTTGAAAACGATAAAACTGATGAAAACATTCCAAAATAGGGAAACGAAATAAAAGTAACAAAAACTTGCTATTTTAGTAGTTCTCAGGTTTTTTGCACCAAAACACAGAAATGCAGTCAAAACGCTTCATTACTCATTATATGTTTAAGGAACTGAAATATGTAAAAAAAAATTGGGTTATTTTGGTGTTTTCCAGTATTTTTTCACCAAAATTAAGAAAAGCAATTAAAACAAGTGTATACACAATATTTGAAAAAAAGGTCTTATTTATGTTTTTAATGGGTTTTATGAAAAAAATATCTCGATTGAAAATTATGTATATTGAAGTCATTTTACATTGTTATGCTAGAAAACGATAAAATTGATGAAAACAACCCAATATAAAGAAACAATAATAAATCAAAGTAACAAAAACTGTTATTTTAGTATTTTTCCGATTTTTTTGCACCAAAACACAAAAATGCTGGCAATACATTAGATTAGACACCATTGTTTAAAGAACTGAAATACTGTTAAAATTGAATTATTTTGGTGTTCTTCAGCATTGTATGCACCAAAACTTAGAAATGCAGGCAAAACAAGTATATACACCATACCTGTTAAAGCGTCTTATTTATGTTTTTAAGGTGTTTTATGAAAAAGAACTATCTTGATTTTCTGCTTTTTACGCACCAAGAAAAAGAAATGCAGGCAAAACGCGTATATACACACTATTATGTTAAAACAAACTGAAATATGTCAAAAAAAGATGGGTTATTCTGGTGGTTTACTGCATTTAAGGTACTAAAAGTATATACACCAAACTTGTTAAAACCTCTTATCTATATGTTTTGAAGTTGTTTTCTGAAAAGAGGAAAAAAAACTATTTCCATTGAAAATTTTGTATATTCAAGTCTTTTTACATTGTTATGCTTTAAAACGATAAAACTGATGAAAACAATCCAATATAGAGATACGAAATTAAAGTAACAAAAAACGTATCATTTTTAGTAGTTTTCAGCTCTTTTGCACCAAAACACAGAGATGCAAGCAAAACGCATAATTACACATCATTTGTTTAAGGAACTGAAATATGTAAAATGTGGGTTATTTAGATGTGTTCTAGCATTTTATGGAACAAAACTAAAAAATGGAGGCATAACAAGAGTATACACCATATTTATTAAAACATATCATTTACATGTTTTTAAGGTGTTTTATGAAAAATATCTATCTCAATTGAAAATTTTGTATATTGAGGTCACTTTATTTTAGTGGTTTTCTGCTTTTTATGAACCAAATCACAGAAATGCAAGGAGAACGCGTATATACCCACTATTTGTTTAAAAAACTGGTATATGTAAAGAAATAGGATGTTTTGGTGTTTTATAGCATTTAAGGCACCAAAACTCTGAAAAGCAGTGGTACAGTGGATCCATGCTGGTTTTTATGAACCAAAACACAGAAATGCAAGGAAAACGCGTATATACCCACTAATTGTTTAAAGAACTGGTATATGTAAAGAAATGGGATATTTTAGTGTTTTATACCATTTAAGGCACCAAAGCTCAGAAAAGCAGTGGTACAGTGGATCCATGCGTGCTTTGGGGTCCGAGTGGTCTCCAAGCGCACGGGTTCGAATCCTGTCCACGGTCTGAGTGTAGGTTGGGCTTCCTCACTCGGGGAAACGGTTTGTTGGCTTACAGCATTTTAGGCACCAATAATCAGAAAAGCAGTCAAAACAAGTATATTCACTATATTTGTTAGGACGTCTTATTTATGTGTTTTGAAGATGTTTTCTGAAGAAAAAAACTATCTCGACTGAATATTTTGTATGTTCAAGTCATTTTACATTGTTGTGATTTAAAACGACAAAATTGATGAAAAGAATCCAATATAGAGAAACAAAATAGATGTAACCAAGTTTTCAGCTTTTTTTGCACCAAAACACAGAAATGATAGGATGTGTTCTCCTGCCCTGGTTTTCCTCTCCTCCTCTTCCTCCTCCTCCTCCTCCTCTTCCTCCTCCGCCTCCTTCTCCTTCTCCTCTTTCCCCTCCTCCTCCTTCTATCCCTTCTCTTCCAATTTCTTCTTGTTTTCTTCTTTTTTTTTTTTTTCTTTTTTATCTTCTTCTTTTCCTTCTCCTCCTCCTCCTTCGTCTTCCTCTTCTTCTCCATCTTCTTCTTGTTTTTCTTCTTCTTCTTCTTTTTCTTTTCTTCTTCTTTTCATTTTTCTTCTTCTTCTTCTTCTTCTTTTCTTTTTCTTCTTCTTCTTCTTCTTCTTCTTCTTCTTCTTCTTCTTCTTCTTCTTCTTCTTCTTCTTCTTCTTCTTCTTCTTCTTCTTCTTCTTCTTCTTCTTCTTCTTCTACTACGTCTTCTTATTCTTCTTCCTTTTCTTCTTTTTCCTCTTCTTTTTTGTTATTTTTGTTGTTTTTTTATTGTTATTATTCTTTTCCTTTCTTTTTTTATTCTTCTTATTCATTTTTCTGTTTCTTTTCTGTATATTCTCCTCTTCCTCCTCCTCCTCCTCCTCTTTCTCCTTCTCCTATTTCTTCTAATTTTGTTATTTTTGTTGCTATTTTAGTTTTTGTTTTTTGCTGTTTTTCTTCTCCTTTTGTTCTTTCATATACTTGTTATTACTTTTGTCTCCTTTGGTTTGCTTCATCCACTTCCACCATCACCACCACCAACACCACCACCACCACCACCTCCTTCTCCTCCTACTCCTTCTCCTCTTCCTCCTCCTCCTCCTCCCCACCCCACCTTCAGCACAGCAGATTACCTTGGTGGTGGTGATGGTGGAGGTGGTGTGAACGGTGATGAAGGTGAGAGTAAGAGGCAAGAGTATGTAGTGGTGATGAGATGAAAGTGATGCTGCATTTTTCTATTAAGAAACGAAATTGACTGAAATTTATTAGTATTTTCATTTATTTGTTGTATTTTTTTAAACACTTGCTGAG
Source organism: Portunus trituberculatus (assembly GCF_017591435.1). Lineage (NCBI taxonomy): Eukaryota > Metazoa > Arthropoda > Malacostraca > Decapoda > Portunidae > Portunus > Portunus trituberculatus. The sequence goes on along the minus strand of NW_025541485.1, from coordinate 934 downwards.
AGAGAGAGAGAGAGAGAGAGAGAGAGAGAGAGAGAGAGAGAGAGAGAGAGAGAGAGAGAGAAATTTCCTGAAAGATGAAAGTTGCCTCTCCCATCATTCCTCTCCCTCTCCCTCCCCGTCCATCATCCCCCTTGCCATCACTTGGTCCCTGCGTTTCCCCCTCCTCTCCCCTCTCCCATACATTCCTTTCTTCCCATTTCCCTTCCTTCTCTTTTTTCCTCTATTTAATTCCATTCTCCCTTGTGTTTTTCTTCTTCCTCCTCCTTCATCTCCTCCTTCTCATTCTCTCTTTCATTCTTCTACGTACTTTCTCTTCCTATTTCCTTATCTTCTTTTCTTTCATCACTTATTCTCTCCTTCCTTCGCATCTTATCTACTCTTCCCTTTTTTCCCTTCCATCTTTATTTCGTGATCCTGATTATGACTTTTTTTTTCTATCTTTCTCATTTTTCGTTCCTTATCGCTGTATTGACAAACGCTTCCCTCTCTCTCGGCGACCATTTTCAAAGACCACGCAGACGATTAGCTGAGTTCTAAAAGAGTAATTTTCGTGATGATAATGTAGAAAACTTGTTAACATGTCACTAGAATGACAGAAACATCCTTAAAGAAACCCTGTGTCACTTCACCTAGAGCCCTTTGAAAAGAGTGAAGGTGCCGCATGGAAGTGTTTCAGAATATGGGCCTTTATTTGTCACCATTTCTTTTTTCTTGCTCTTCCTTTGATACGTTATCTTTCTTTCCCTTCCCATCTTATCATTTTTCCTTGTCTCCTTCCTCCGTCATGATATTTTTTCATTCTTTTGTTTTTCCCTTCTTTCCCTTTTTTTTCTCATCTCTCTCTCTCTCTCTCTCTCTCTCTCTCTCTCTCTCTCTCAATCCTCTTTCTTTCTTGCTTTTACTTTTATTTCTTATTCATCACCTCATTTCCGGG
>NW_025541484.1:0-10705 GCF_017591435.1 Portunus trituberculatus | reverse complement strand
TTATTCTTGAACTAGACGATAGGAAAGCCAGTGGTCCTGATGAGCTACATGCCAGAGTACTTAGGAGGGTGTAGACAGTATTTCTGAAGCACTTAAGTTAATCTTTGAAAGATCACTTAGGTTTGCTGAGATACCTCAGGACTGGAAGTTAGCTAATGTTACTCCAATATTTAAAAAGGTAGGAAGGATGATGCGAATAATTATAGACCGATCAGTTTAACTAGTATAGTATGTAAGATACTAGAGAAAATCATTAAGGGTAGTATTTGGGAGCATTTAAATGAGAATAGATTAATTAGAGATACCCAACATGGCTTTAGATCAGGGAGGTCCTGTCTTACAAATTTGCTCGATATCTTAGAATATATTACCAAGGAGTTAGATGATGGAAATAGCATAGATGTTATATATCTAGATTTTAGCAAGGCGTTTGATAAGGTACCGCATAGGAGGCTAGTGTACAAATTGAGACTACATGGGATAGGGGTAGGTTAGTTGACTGGATTAGTGAATGGCTTTCTGATAGGAAACAGAGAGTAGTATTAAATGGGGCAATGTCTGAGTGGAAGGAAGTGGTTAGTGGGTACCCCAAGGATCAGTGCTAGGACCTCTTCTTTTCTTGGTGTACATTAACGATTTAGATTTAGGAATTAGTAGCAAAGTATCAAAGTTTGCAGATGATACTAAGATAGCATGTGCAGTACAGGGTGAAAAGGACAATTACAGAATACAACGAGACCTGGACAGGCTGATAGCATGGGCAGACAGGTGGCAGATGGAGTTTAATTCTGATAAGTGTCAGGTTATGCATTTAGGTAAAGACAACACAAACTTTAACTATGAGATGGAGGGATGTTGGCTAGAGGCAGTAGAGGAAGGAAAGGATTTAGGAGTAGTGATAGACAGGACTATGAAATTTTCAAAGCAATGTTTAGAAGCAAGAAATAGGGCAAATAGGATCCTGGGTTTTATAAATAGAAATGTTAGTTATAAAAGTAAGGAAGTGGTGCGTAGCTTATATAATTCCTATGTTAGGCCCCATTTAGAGTATTGCATACAGGCCTGGTCACCCCACTATAGGCAGGATATCAACATGTTAGAAGCAGTTCAGAGAAGAGCAACTAGGATGATACCAGCATTAAAGCGCCTGGAGTATAGAGATAGATTAAAGGAATTAAACATGTTTTCATTTGAGAGGAGATGTATAAGAGGGATATGATAGAGTTATTTAAAATGTTTTCAGATACAAACTACATAGATGTGAGATCTTTCTTTACCTTAGAGGAGGGAAATAGGACTAGAAATCATGGCAGGAAGATTAGAAAGCAAGGCTGCAGGTTAGATATAAGAAAATATTTCTTTAGTCATAGAGTGGTAGACTTCTGGAATGCATTGCCAGAGACGGTTGTAAATAGCACTAGTTTGACAATGTTTAAAAACAGATTAGATAAGCACTTAAATTCATTAGATTTATAATTATGTATAGCACTGCATGATAGTTTTTATAAGAAATTTACTATAGTTAATAAGACATGATCCCCATGTATGGGGACCACAAATTGTAGAGGATTTCGCTGCAGGACTTAGCCCTGTTAATGGGCCAAATATTTAGAATTAGTATATAATGTATTGTGTACTTGTAAGTGTATCTTTAAGTACTGATGACGAGGTCGCTGTGCGACTGATACAGGATAACCTAGATGGGCCCTGGTGGCCCTTTGTTATCCTATTATTTATGTTATGTTATATACACCAAATTTGTTAGAACGTCCTATTTATGTTTTAAAGGTGTTTTCTAAAAAAAAAAAAAAAAAAAAAATTATCTCGATTGAAAATTTTGTATATTCAAGTCATTTTACATTGTTATGCTTCAAAACGATAAATTTGATGAAAACTCCATTTGTTTAAGGAATTAAAATATTGAAAAATAGGTCATTTTGGTGTTTTCCGTATTTTATGAACCAGAACTTACAAATGAAGGCAAAACACATATACACCATATTTGTTAACACGTCTTATTTATGTGTTTTAAGGTGTTTTATGATAAAAGTTTCTATCTCGATTGAAAATTTATATATTGAAGTCATTTTACATTGGTACACTTTAAAACGAGAAAAATGATGAAAATAAGCCAAAAGAGAGAAACGAAATGAAAGTTAAAAAAAAACGTGTTATTTTAGTGGTTTTCTGCGTTTTATGCACTAAAACAGAGAAATGCAGGGAAAACGCGTATATACACACTAGTTTATAGAACTGAAATATGTTAAATGAACACACAAAAAAAAAAAAGAGTTAGTTTGGTTGTTTACTGCATTTTGAATACCAAAACTTATTAAAGCAGTTAAAACAAGTATATAAACCAAACTTGTTAAAGTATATTATTTATGTTTTGTGAAGGATTTTCTGGAAAAAAATATATCTCTTAGAAAATTTTGTATATATATAAATCTTTATAGATTGGTTTACTTGAAAACGATAAAATTGATGAAAACATTCCAAAATAGAAACGAAATAAAAGTAAAAAACTTGCTATTTTAGTAGTTCTCAGGTTTTTTGCACCAAAACACAGAAATGCAGTCAAAACGCTTCATTACTCATTATATGTTTAAGGAACTGAAATATGTAAAAAAAATTGGGTTATTTTGGTGTTTTTCAGTATTTTTTCACCAAAATTAAGAAAAGCAATTAAAACAAGTGTATACACAATATTTGAAAAAAAGGTCTTATTTATGTTTTTAATGGGTTTTATGAAAAAAAAATATCTCGATTGAAAATTATGTATATTGAAGTCATTTTACATTGTTATGCTAGAAAACGATAAGATTGATGAAAACAACCCAATATAAAGAAACAATAATAAATCAAAGTAACAAAACTGTTATTTTAGTATTTTTCCGATTTTTGCACCAAAACACAGAAATGCTGGCAATACATTAGATTAGACACCATTGTTTAAAGAACTGAAATACTGTTAAAATTGAATTATTTTGGTGTTCTTCAGCATTGTATGCACCAAAACTTAGAAATGCAGGCAAAACAAGTATATACACCATACCTGTTAAAGCGTCTTATTTATGTTTTTAAGGTGTTTTATGAAAAAAGAACTATCTTGATTTTCTGCTTTTTACGCACCAAGAAAAAGAAATGCAGGCAAACCGCGTATATACACACTATTATGTTAAAACAAACTGAAATATGTCAAAAAAAGATGGGTTATTCTGGTGGTTTACTGCATTTAAGGTACTAAAAGTATATACACCAAACTTGTTAAAACGTCTTATCTATATGTTTTGAAGTTGTTTTCTGAAAAGAGGAAAAAAAACTATTTCCATTGAAAATTTTGTATATTCAAGTCTTTTTACATTGTTATGCTTTAAAACGATAAAACTGATGAAAACAATCCAATATAGAGATACGAAATTAAAGTAACAAAGTGGTTTTCTGCTTTTTATGAACCAAAACACAGAAATGCAAGGAGAACGCGTATATACCCACTATTTGTTTAAAAAACTGGTATATGTAAAGAAATAGGATGTTTTGGTGTTTTATAGCATTTAAGGCACAAAAACTCTGAAAAGCAGTGGTACAGTGGATCCATGCTGGTTTTTATGAACCAAAACACAGAAATGCAAGGAAAACGCGTATATACCCACTAATTGTTTAAAGAACTGGTATATGTAAAGAAATGGGATATTTTAGTGTTTTATACCATTTAAGGCACCAAAGCTCAGGAAAGCAGTGGTACAGTGGATCCATGCGTGCTTTGGGGTCCGAGTGGTCTCCAAGCGCACGGGTTCGAATCCTGTCCACGGTCTGAGTGTAGGTTGGGCTTCCTCACTCGGGGAAACGGTTTGTTAGCTTACAGCATTTTAGGCACCAATAATCAGAAAAGCAGTCAAAACAAGTATATTCACTATATTTGTTAAGACGTCTTATTTATGTGTTTTGAAGATGTTTTCTGAAGAAAAAAACTATCTCGACTGAATATTTTGTATGTTCAAGTCATTTTACATTGTTGTGATTTAAAACGACAAAATTGATGAAAAGAATCCAATATAGAGAAACAAAATACATGTAACCAAGTTTTCAGCTTTTTTTGCACCAAAACACAGAAATGATAGGATGTGTTCTCCTGCCCTGGTTTTCCTCTCCTCCTCTTCCTCCTCCTTCTCCTCCTCTTCCTCCTCCGCCTCCTTCTCCTTCTCCTCTTTCCCCTCCTCCTCCTTCTATCCCTTCTCTTCCAATTTCTTCTTGTTTTCTTCTTTTTCTTTTTTTTTCTTTTTTATCTTCTTCTTTTCCTTCTCCTCCTCCTCCTTCGTCTTCCTCTTCTTCTCCATCTTCTTCTTGTTTTTCTTCTTCTTCTTCTTTTTCTTTTTCTTATTCTTCTTTTTCATTTTTCTTCTTTTTTCTTCTTCTTTTTCATTTTCTTTTTCTTCTTTTTCTTCTTTTCTTCTACTTCTTCTTCTTCTTCTTCTTCTTCTTCTTCTTCTTCTTCTTCTTCTTCTTCTTCTTCTTCTTCTTCTTCTTCTACTTCGTCTTCTTATTCTTCTTCCTTTCTTCTTTTCCTCTTCTTTTTGTTATTTTTGTTGTTTTTATTGTTATTATTCTTTTCCTTTCTTTTTTATTCTTCTTATTCATTTTCTGTTTCTTTCTGTATATTCTCCTCTTCCTCCTCCTCCTCCTCCTCCTTTTCTCCTTCTCCTATTTCTTCTAATTTTGTTATTTTGTTGCTATTTTAGTTTTTGTTTTTTGCTGTTTTTCTTCTCCTTTTGTTCTTTCTGTTACGGCCCGCCCGTAACATGCATTACTACCATCACCTCCTCCGCTTGTTACCTCGTTCGCCACCTCTCCGCCTCCCCTTCCACGTCACCGTCTCGTGAACCTTCCACGCCACCGTCTCGTGAACCTTCCACGTCACCGTTTCATGAAGCCCGGCTACTGTCCCGAAGTTGGATTCACGCGGCCCCTTTCGACTCAACCGAAAGTGTTGAGCCAGCTCTTGGTTTTCTGGATTGGCAGTTGAGATCCAAGCCTCAACCAGTGAACACAACGCCTCTTGGTTCTGCCGTGGGATCAACCATCACCCAGCATTTCACCACTGCGACACCGCATAAGTATCACTTCCCCTCGTCCGTGTTTTCCACATTGCCTCTATATAGGATTAGGATTATTGTTAGGTATTAAGTTGGGTTCTTTATTGTTGTATTTATTACTGTGTTATATGTATATGTGTATGTCATTTTCCTGTGTTTCATGTTATATATCTGTGTTTCATGTTTCTTGTTATATATGTCAATTTCATTATGGGTTATTAAAGTAGCTTTTTAAAGTGACCCCCTTTTGCATTTCCTCACCAGTTGAACCTGCAGTGTTTTTTTTTATTGTTATTGTTCACCGGCTCTCCGATGCCAATCTTACCAGTTTAACCGGTGAACGTAACAATTGGCGACCGTGACAGGACTATTATAACCCATGTTCAGTGTTCCATTTTCCAGTGACTTTTTTCTGTGATTGCTTGTGTTTCTGTGGTGTTGTGACTCTGATGTGTTTTTTTCTGTGACTTACTCTGCGTGTGGTTTAAATTTACCTTTGTGCGTTCAAGTGGCTCCTTTTGGGTTAAACGTGCTTCGTGACTTTCATTGGTATCGCATAGCAGTGGTAGAGCAGGAAACCAGGTAGAAAGGCGTGTTCACCGATAGCACTTATCTCTATTTTTTGCACATAGGCAGGTGTGTAATAAGTGTTATCCAAGTGTTGGGATCATCATATGTTCATGCGAACCCTCAATTCCCTCACTTCGCGGATCATTTTCTCGCTAGTTAGAATCGGCCATTTTAACTAGTCTCTCAGACTAATCCGCCTCCTTATCAATAACAAGTCTCAGTACAATTCGCTCCTCACTCTCAAGTCTCGTAACTAGAGTAATCCGGATCCCTCTTAATGCCGTAATTCTCTAGTTTACCCCTCATTAGTGATTGTACTCATAAGTGTTTACTTAAGTATAATCTAGGTAATTTCAAGGTTGCCTTTATTATCACTCTGCCAAGTTCCTCACTTAAGTAATTCGCTTATCATTTTTTTTTGTTGTGGTTTAACATCTATTTAATATGGCTTCCGCTCAGTTTAACGTTGAAGATTTTGTGCCGACCCTTCTCTGGAACAACTTAAATATGCTAATATAAAGAAGGACCAATGGAAAGCCATCGCTAAACATTTTGATGTTCCCATCACGTCTCAGATGACTAAAGAGGTCATTAAGAATGTAGTTGTTGAACATCTAGTGCAAGAAGGTCAGTTGCTAGGAAATGCCATAGAAGAGTTAACTCCCATGTCAGCCTCTACGAGGACTATAATACACAGTCCCCAGGAAGAACAGGATAAGAGTAGGATAAGTCAATGGGAAATTGAGAAGCTTAAACTAGAATACCGGATGCATGAAAAACAAATGCAATTACAGGCAGAAAAGAAGATAAAGATAAAGAGAGAGAATTACAGGAAAGACAAATGCAACTACAGGAAAACAAATGCAACTACAGGCAGAAAAAGAAGATAAAGATAAAGAGAGAGAATTTCAGTTACAACTTAAAGGCAGGAGAAAGAGTTAGAAATTCAGGAGTTAGCCCTACGAAATGACGCTAAGTTTAGAGGGAAGAAATAGATATAAAGAAACAGTTAGCAAGCTTTAATCCTGCTACAGCTGCTCCGCTAGTTCCCCCTTTTGATGAATCTGATGTTGACGGGTCATTTCGCGCTTTTGAGAGCATTGCTAATAGGAATAAATGGCCCCAGGATCAGTGGGTGTCTCTCCTTGTCCCTAAGCTAGTAGGAAAAGCTTATAGGGTATACAACGGCCTTAGTGATGAGGTAGAATATGAAGAGATCAAAGGTAACATTCTAGACGCCTACTCTATCACTTCTGATGGATACAGACAACAGTTTTGAAAGTATGTGAAACCAGAGTCTCACACCTATGTTGAATTCGCTAGTGAGAAACTAAGACAATTTAAGAAATGGTTAGCCGCTCTTAACATTACCACCTTTTCGGAGTTGCTCAATCTAATGGTCCTGGAAGAATGGAAGAACAAGTTACCATTTAATATTCTGAGGCATGTGGAAGAACGGGAGAGAGTGAGCTTATGTCTGCCGCTAAAGTGGCTGATGCGTTTGCTTTGTTGATGGGATCCCTGGGTAGTAGAGGTCGTGGTTCACTGTCTAATGTTAGGTCCTCCTTTGGGGAAGGTTTTGGGGGCGCGGGTGGTAAGCCAACCGGATTCTCGCCAAATGCATATAATTCCCCCTGGTGTACATACTGTAAGAAGCCAGGTCACACGATCCAGAAATGTAGACACCCAAATTGCAAGGGTTCTCAACGTCAATTTTCTTTTGTGGCCCTAGACCAAACACATTTGAGAACAAGAAACCAGTGGCCCTAGCTAACCCTGTCAACTCTCCTCTAGAACTTTATGACTCGTACATGTATCAAGGTAAAGTGTCCCTGACTGATGGTAAAGACAAGGCAATAAATATCAAGGTTCTGCGTGATACAGGTGCTGCCCAATCCATCTTAAGGAAGATGTCATCCCTAACATCAAACAGGCTTTCACTGGGGAGAAGGTGATCCTTACAGGTCTCGAATCACAGCTCTCCTATCCTTTGGCTAATATTAGCTTACAGTGCCCGTTCATTTCAGGAGAGGTTGAGGTAGCCATTAAACCTGGTGAACTGCCAGTACCGGGGTACATCTTGTACTGGGTAATGATCTTGCGGGTAACTTGGCTGTTCCAAACTTAATTGTTCTTGATTCTCCCTTAACAGAAAGTCCCACTAAGACCCTGGACGAAACATCCCTCACTTCTTCCCAGTGTGTGCAGTCACCAGGTCTCAGTCCAAGTCCCCTGCCCTTTCATCACCTCCTCCACCAATGATTGCCTCTACTGACAACTTGTATAATAACATCATTTCAAAGGAGAATTTGATTAATGCTCAGGAACAGGATCTCACTTTGGCTAAGATCAGACATGTGGCCAGTGAGACAAAGGATATGTCTAAATTGCCTTGTTTTTATTATCAGGAAGGAGTCCTGATGCGTGCCTACAGACCTCCTGAACTGAAACAACTAGACACCTGGTCAGAAACACATCAAGTTGTCATCCCTTGTCTGTAAGACCAGCCATTATAGAACTAGCTCATGATGGATTGTCAGGTCATCTAGGCATCCAAAAACCTACAAGAAGGCTCTTCAACATTTTTTTGGCCAGGAATGAAAAAGGATGTGTCACACTATGTAAAACATGTCATATATGTCAAGTTGTGGGTAAGCCTAACGAACGCCTTGTGCCAGCTCCTCTGACGCCTATTCCAGTTCAGACGGAGCCCTTCGAAAAGATCATACTAGACTGTAGGGCCCTTACCCAAAACCAAACGAGGGAATCAGTATTTGTTAACCCTCATGGATCCCACTACCAGGTACCCTGAAGCATTCCCTCTTAAGAACATCACATCAAAGACCATTGTAAAACATCTAATACATTTTTCACCTCGGTAGGAATTCCAAAACAAATTCAGTCTGACAAGGGTAGCAATTTCACTAGCCATTTTTTCCAACAGATAGTGAATGAGCTAAACATCGACCATGTTACCTCCTCGGCTTACCACCCCAATCCCAAGGCTGTCTGGAGCGGTTTCACCAAACATTAAAATCCATGATGAAGAAGTATTGCTTGGAGCATCAAGGAGACTGGGATGAAAGTATTTCTTTCCTTCTCTTCGCTTTAAGAGAATCTCCTCAAGATTCTTTAGGTTACTCCCTTTTGAATTACTCTATGGTAGACAGATCAGGGGCCTCTCAAAATATTAAAGGATCAATGGTTTACTCAAAATACTCCTTCAAGCCCCAGTGTGTCTGACTACATCAGTAACCTTAAGAATAAAATCAGTGAAGTCAGATCTTTTGCTAAATCAAACTTCCTCAAATCTCAAACTAAAATGCAACAGAATTCTCTTCCCAAATCTGTCATGAGAAGTTTCAAACCAGGAGACAAGGTTTTACTTTTCTCCCCACTCCAGGCAATGCTCTTCACAGTAAGTTCATGGGACCTTATGTTGTGGCTCAAAAACTAAGTCCATTAAATTATGTGGTCCACACTCCTGACCGTCGTAAGGATTCCCAACTTGTTCATATTAATCTAATGAAACCTTACCACTCCAGAGAACCAGAGGACGACTTGTCTCGCGCTGTACCTGTATGTCTGATAGGGAAGGAGTCTGGTCCTGTGCCCCCCGAGGAAGAGTCCGACATCGAATTCCTCTTCTCGTCACCTAAAGGACGCCCCTCAAACAGCCAAATCATGTCCAACCTGGATGAGGTGTTTGTTTCCTTAACACCTTCACAACAGTCTGATCTTAAAAGTTATTGCTAGACTTTTCTGAAATCACAGGTGACCTTCCAGGAGTTTGTAATACTATCCAACATGACATAAGATTAACATCTACCGACATCAAGCCTATAAGACAACCAGCCTATCGCATTTCACCCATTAAAAGAGACTTGATGAAAAAGAGGTAGACTATCTGCTCTGTCATCACCTTGCAGAACCTAGTATATCTCCTTGGGCTTCTCCCTGCCTGTTAACATCTAAGCCAGATGGTAGTAGTCGATTTTGCACCGACTACCGGAAATTAAATAAAGTGACGGTGCCAGACTCCTACCCATTGCCCTTGATAGAGGACCTTATAGATAGTATAGGAGTAGCCAAATTTGTAACCACTATAGACTTGCTTAAAGGTTACTACCAGATTCCCCTCTCGGACGAGGCCCAAATAATATCCGCCTTCATCACTCCCTTCGGACTATACCAATACACAGTGATGCCCTTTGGATTGTCTAATGCTCCTGCCACCTTCCAGAGGGCTATAAATTACATAACTCAGGACTTGGAGGGAACATCCGCGTATCTGGACGACCTGGTGGTGACTGCAGACGACTGGGCAACACATCTGACCCGTCTTCGGAGGCTGATGGGTCGGTTGCAGGAAGCCGGGCTTACCATCAACCTGGCCAAGTCCACCTTCAGGAAGGTCTACGGTGGTCTACCTGGGACATGTGGTGGGGAACGGCAAGGTTCACCCCAAGAGAGCTAACGTTGAGGCCATCCTTGGCTTCCCTGTTCCTACCACCAGGAAAGCTCTCATGAGGTTCTTGGGATGGCTGGGTTTTACAGACGCTTCTGTAAAAACTTCTCCACCCTGGCCGCCCCCTTGACGGACCTTCTCAGCACTTCCGTCCCCTTCCACTGGACCCCGGCCTGTGACCAAGCCTTCAAACACCTCAAGGCGTTTCTCTCCTCGGAACCAGTGGTCTGGACGCCGGATCACTCCCGACCCTTCCATTTACAAGTTGACGCGAGTGGAGTTGGAGTGGGTGCTGTCCTACTACAACCGGACCCCACAAGCGGCATCCTCCATCCCATCGCTTACCACTCTGCAAAACTGAAACACCATCAACTCAACTACTCCACCATCGAAAAGGAGGCTCTGGCACTCGTGCTGGCGCTCCAACGTTTTGAGTGCTATCTTCATCCTGGTCCGCACATCACCAAGGTCTTCACGGACCACAATCCTCTGGCCTTCCTGTACGCCATGAGGAACCGAAACCAACGCATTCTTAGGTGGGCCTTGTTAACTCAACCTTTCAACCTGGAAGTCC
>NW_025541483.1:17500-71806 GCF_017591435.1 Portunus trituberculatus | reverse complement strand
GGTGGTGGTGGTGGTGGTGATGGTGGTGGTGATGGTGGAAGTGGATGAAGCAAAATAAAGGAGACAAAAGTATTAAAAAGTATATGAAAGAACAAAAGGAGAAGAAAAACAGCAAAAAACAAAAACTTAAATAACAACAAAAATAACAAAATTGGAAGATATAGGAGGAGGAGAAAGAGGAAAAGGAGGAGGAGGAGGAGGACTAACCCTAACTCCAAAGTCTCTCCTATATCCATCCACAACATCCAACATACTCTGCAACTCAACTGCTGACTCACTCATGACCACTACGTCATCTGCATAAAGGAGCTCCCCTATCTTATCATTCCCCATTCTTACTCCTGCATTCTTTATCTTGATCTTGATCTTGATGCTACAGATGGCTCAGGATCGCTCCGGAGTCGCTTGAATGAAGGAGAAGAATGTACTGGAATAAAGAAGAGAAGACACCAAACAGGCGAGATCATGTATGAAATTAGGCTGTATGAATGTGAGAGGATGGGGCATTGGAAAACTCGAGGATGTATGTAAGGAGCTGAATGAGTGGAACTTAGATATGGTAGGAATAACTGAGACGCACTTGAGGGATGCAGTGCAAATGCAAAGGGACGAATATGTGATGATAGGAAAGGGAGGCAGAAAACAGGAAAGGTTAGGAGAGGGCGTAACCCTTCTCCACAGAAAAGTGAGGAACCTGAGAGTGGAAGAACTTGATGTAGGAGACAGTGTGGAAAGTGAGGACAGCATATTATGTGAATCAGCAACGAGTGGCGAAGCGGGAGATAATGAATGCTAAAGCCAGGTGTGAGAGAAAGGTGATTCAGTCCCTGAGAGCTAAAGGTGTGGAGGGAAGCCGAGAACGGTACAGGTTACTGAGGGGTGAGGGGATGCCTGACAGTGAGAATGTGGAGAGCCTGAGGATGAATGGGGCACTGGTGACAGACAAAGGAGATATGAGAAGGATGATTAAAGAGTTTTGGGAAGAGATTGGAGGTGTAGGTGACGAATTTGGTGTAAGAGAAGGATGTGTGACACTGGAAAAGAAGGATGTGGATGAAATGGATGAGAGAATCAGAAGGGAGAAGGTGGGGAAATGTATCAGGGGGCAGGAAAATGGGAAGGCAGCAGAGCCAGATGAGATACTGTGTGAAATGTATAAAAATGGAGGGGAAGTTGTGATTGATAGGGTGACTGAGTTATTTAACCAGGTGTGGGAAGAGGAAAGAGTGCCAAGAATGTGGAATGAATGCAGGGTGACTATGTTGCATAAGGGAGAATATAAAAGCACGAATGAGCTGAAGAGCTATTGACCAATAGCATTATTAAATACAGTTGGGAAAGTCTTTAGCGCAGTGCTGAATGAGATATTGTGCAAATGGATTGAAAGAGCTGGAGTGTTAGGTGAAGAGCAGAATGGCTCTCAGGTGGGCAGGAGAGCAGAAGATAACTTGTTTGTGGTGAATGAAATGATTAAGAGAAAGAAAAAGGATGGTAGTAAATTATAATTAGGTTTTCCAGACATAGAGAAGGCATACGATAGAATAAATAGACAAATGCTTGCTAGCAAAGATAGTTAACATAGTGCGAAGTATGTATGTAGATACAAGGGCGAAATACAGACAAGGAGATGTAGTGACAGAGTGGGTGAAGAGTGAGAGAGGAGTTAGGTAGGGTTGCATACTATCACCAACCCTTTATAGCTTATACACAGAGGAACTGGCTGCCAGAATGAGAAGAATGAATGCAGGAGTCAATATAGGGAATGATAAGATATGCGTGTTCTTGTATGCAGATGACATTGTAATTATGAGTGAATCAGCAGATGAGTTTCAAAGCTTGTTGAATGCTGTAGATGGGTATGAGAGAGACTTTGGGGTAAGTTTTAGTAGTGAAAAGAGCAAGGTGATGATTGTGAATAGGTCAGAGGATGAAAGAGGGTCAGTGTGGAGACTGGGAGAGAATGAGGTGCGACAGACTGATGAATACAAGTATTTGGGGATGTGGATGAGTTCAAATGACTGTGTGAAGGCAAAGAATGAAAAGATAAGCATGGTAAACTAGTGGGTGGATCGACTGGGAAGCGCACCAAGATGAGAGCTAGTAAATATGATGTGCTGCGAGAAGTTTGGAAGAGCGTAGCTGTTCCAAGCATTATGTATGGTATGGATGTGATTGTGTGGAATGAAAATGAACTAGGGAAGTTAGAAGTAGGACAAAATAGAGTAGCAAGAATGGCACTGAATGCACCAAGGTATGCAGCGATAGAAGCTCTGAGGGAGACATGGGCTGGAGTACTTTTAGACTAGAGAGAGACACGTAAAGGCAACGTTGAGGTACAAGGCTAGATTAGAGCGAATGTGTCGTGAGACGGGACGTGTGTCGGAAATACCAGAATGTTCTGACGAGGACAGTGAAAACGATGGTATAAACATTGGCGCCAGCTCCTAAACCTGAAGGTCAAAGGAACCAAGTGGGCGTGTTATCAAACAAACAAAAATCTTGGAAGGCCGCCGTGTTGTATAAGAAAGATTAATAACTGGATCGACGCATAAACCATTAGTTCTAGGGCGAAGTGTTGTTGTGACAGACCAATGATAATAATTATAAAGTCGGTGATGGCTAATGACGAAGGATTGCTGTGACAGATGACGATAACATAGTGTACAAAGACATGTTAGCTTCCTAAGAACGAGCGTTTGCTGTGGCAGACTACGATAACATAGTGTGTAGAGATATGTTAGCTCCCTAAGAATTTTCAGTGCTAGAAGGGCCGATTGCGGATTCGCAACGTGTATAAGGACAGGCAGTAACGCGATCCAGCAGAGAGCTACCATTCACGCCCTCAGCAACTACAAGAATTTCTGAAGCTTACACAAGCAACTAAACTAGCAACATGGGCCTCTGGACTGCCTTCTGCTTGGTCTTATACGTGAGTAGTAACTTAGAGAATTTGTCCTAAGAGTTATGGAGTCTTGTGTGTACACGTATACTATGAACGTCGTAGACGTTTTGCAGCACATCGCATGCTGTGGTGGAATGTGCAGTTAGGTGATGTCACTAGGATTCATTGTGTTACGAGGCGATTTAGGACGAGTTACTGAGTTGAAAAATAGTCTTGTATAAGGAATTCCATAAGAATGGCAACGTGGCCGTGTTATCTGATTTTATTTAGGTATATGTGTATTTGCTGGTTTAGCCTATTTTTATGCTTTGTACAATAAAAATAGTATTGTGGAGCTGTAGTTGTGAGTACCCCACGGAAAAACCCATAGTTGCTCTTTGGTCAAACTGGAAGCAGAAGGATTTGCCAGTGTCTTGATAAAGTCGCTTCAAGTAAACAGCTCACATGTGGTAACCAGAGGGAACAGTTACGACAAATGGACTAGTGAGAAAGGTGTTTCTATGGAATGTTAGGAGTAGCAGGTGGGGGAAGAAGTGTGTCAAGATGGCAGCAGAGAGTGGCTTGGAAACTAGTTGGGCTTTTCAGCGGATTGAGGGGAGGCATGTTGAGAGTGACTGGAGCATGTTTATTAAAAATGGGGAAGGCAGAGAGGGATGTAAGAAAGTGGAAGAGTGAGATTGACAGAGTAGTGAAACATGTGGGATTGAGTGAATGGAAGAATAAGATGGAACAAAAGAGTACTTTGGAGTGGTACAGAGAGAAAGAGGCCCCGATGTATGAAAAGTGGTACGAGGGAAGCCTGGGTGGTGACCTTCTCTTCCAAGCGAGGGCACAGTGTATGGATGTGAATGCAAGGAATTACAGATGGTCTGAGTCCCGCAGCAAGGTGTGCCAGATGTGTTTCATGGGGAGAGGATGAGACGGTGGAACATGTGGTGAGGGAGTGTGTGAAGTATGCCAGAGACAGGAATGAAAGGATGCAATTGGTGCTGAGGGAATTGGGGAATGCCAGAGTGGAGATGACAGGAAGGGAATGGATGGTGTTGCTGCTGGGACTGTGTGGAGACACGAATGACAGGATGATTGAAGCCGTGAAGGAATTCCTTGGGAAAATGTGGCGTGCTAGACGTATGAATCAATAAAGTGAATTTTGGTCTTTTTCTGTACAGTATTGGCCGTTACAAAGGCCTGACTCAGGAGCAGTCCCGAGTCACCTGTAACATCAAGATCAAGATCAAGTTGAATTAACTTGAGTAGTGAGCTAAATATTGACTTAATTTGTGGTAAGGAGAGTGAAATGTGACTGAATGTATTTTGTTGATTGTTTTCTTACAGTGTAGCATTAAAGGAAGGACGGAAACAACCTGCATTAATGACACTGTACATTTTCATTCTTTTTTATATTATTTTCTGTACAAACTTTCACATTTCATGATTCATTTTGCAAACATTTATTCTTTTATTTACTCCCATCTTTCTCACAATTCCTTCTTCCTTTCTCCTCCTCTTCCTGCCTTCCTCAGTCACTCAACATCCTCCTTTCCTTTCATCTCTTCCTCGTTCTCCTCTCCTCCTACCTCTCTGCTCTCTTTCCCTCCTTTCCTCATTCCTTCTTCTTTCCTTCACCTTCTCTCCTTCTCCTTTCCTCCATCCTCTCTCTTCTCTCTCCTTTCTCTTGTCTTCTTCAGTCACCCACCTTCCTCCTTCCTTACCTCCACCTTCTCTCCCTCCTTTTTTCCTCCCACAGTCACACACATTCCTTCCTTCTTTCCTTCCTACCTTCCTACCTTTCTTCCTTCCTCTCTTTCCAAATCACAAACCCTCCTCCTTTCCTTCACCCTTTCTCCTCTTCTTCCTCTTCTTTCCCAATCACCCTTTCTTCTTTTTTCGTACACCCTCTCTTTCCTCTCTCTCTTTCTGTTTTCCTTCCATCCTCTCTTCTTCTTTCTCTCCTTCACCTTCTCTCTTCTCTCCTCTCCCATCACAAACTGTCCTCCTTTCCTTCACCCTTTTCTCCTTCTGTCTCTTTTCTTCCACCCTCTCCTTCCTCTTTCCTTTTCCAGTCACCCAATCTTCTCCTTTCCTTCACCCTCTCTCCTCTCTCTCTCTCTTTCCCCTTTCCTTTCATCCTCTCTTCTTTCTCTCCTTCACCTTCTCTCTCCTCTCTTTCCTTTCCCAAACACCCCTCCTTCTTTCCTCCAGCCTCTCTCCTTCTCTCTCTTTCCCTCTTTCTCTCCTTCCTCTCCTTCACCTTCTCTCTCTCTCTCTTTCTGTGTCCTTAGTGGTCACGCGGATTAAGGCGTCGCATTCTGCCACGATGGTGATAGATTGTCGGGTATCGATTGGAACCCCACTAATGACATCTAGCAGCTATATGGCCTTTGTTGCCTGGCAGCAGGACAAATTACTTCATTGGAGGGGGAGCTCCCTTGTGAGGACTTAATTTGAGGATTATTTAATCCTTTAATCTTTCTGTTTCTCCTTCCTCTCTCCAATCACTCAACCTCCTCCTTTCTTTCACCCTATCTCCCTCTTTCTCCTTTCCTTCACTTTCCTTTCCTCTTCCTCTCCAATCACCCACCCTCCTTTGCCTCCCCTTCTCCCCTCTCGCTCCTCCCTCAGCTTGTCTCTCTTCACCCTGCGGACTGTGTTAGCGTAAGTCTTGGGCTGCTTGAAGAGGGCGCTGATGGAGAAAGAGAGAGAGAGAGAGAGAGAGAGAGAGAGAGAGAGAGAGAGAGAGAGAGAGAGAGAGAGAGAGAGAGAGAGAGAGAGAGAGAGAGAGAGAGAGAGAGAGAGAGAGAGAGAGAGAGAGAGAGAGAGAGAGAGAGAGGGGATGGCAAATTACACAAATCCAGATACTGACCCAACGAGTTATTCTCTCCAAAAAAAAAAAAAAAGACAAGAAGCAAGTATAGACAATTTAAACACATTTCTAAACTCAGCAGTAAATGTTCCTTGTAGAGAATAAGTGGAAGACATAAAGATTTACTCGACTCTCTGACCTTGCATCCGTCACACAGCCTAGAGTGTACTCAGTGCCAGGGTCCACTATGTCGTCTTGAAGGGCTCATATAGCAAGGCGGTCTTGCCTTTTCATTTAGCGGGACACACACAAAATGGTAAAGTTGATGAAGACAAACCAATATAGAAAAAAAACTAAATAAAAGTAACAAAAACGTGCTATTTTAGAATTTTCCGTTTTTTCACCAAAACACAGAAAAGTAGACAAAACGTATGATTACACACCATGTATTTAAGGAACTGAAATATGTAAAAAATGGGTTATTATGGTGTTTTCTAGCATTTTATGCACCAAAACTCAGAAAAGCAGTCAAAATAAATATATATACAATACTTGTTAAAACGTCTTATTTATGTTTTTTGAAGGTGTTATCTGAAGAAAAAAAAAATTATATTCAAGCCAATTTACGTTGTTATGCTTCAAGCCGATAAAATTGCTGAAAATATGAAATATTGAGAAACGAAATAAAAGTAACAAAAACGTGTTATTTTAGTAGTGTTTAGCTTTTTGTGCACCAAAACACAGAAATACAGGCAAAACGCATGTTTACTTACAATTTGTTTAAGTAATTGAAATATGCAAAAAATGGGTTATTTTGGTGTTTTCTAGCATTTTACGCACCAAAACTCAAAAATGCAGGCAAAAAGAGAATGTGCACCATAAGTGTTGAAAAGTTTTATTTTTATTTTTTTTAGGTGTTTTATGGAAAAAAATAACTATCTCGATTGAAAACTTTGTATATTGAAATAATGTTACATTACTAAACTTAAAACGAAAAAATAATAAAAAATAAGGCAAAATAGAGAAAAAAATAAATCATCAAAAACGTGTTATTTTCGTGGTTTTCTGCTTTTTATGCACCAAAACACAGATATGTAGGAAAACACTATTTGATTAAGGAACTGAAATATGTAAGAAAATGGGTTATTTTTTCTGGTTTACTTCATCTTAGGTACCAAAATACAAAAAAGCAGTCAAAACAAGTATATTCAGTAAACTTGTTAAAACGTCCTATTTATGTGTTTTGAAGGTGTTTTGTGAAAAAAAAACTATCTCGAGTGAAAATTTTGTATATTCATGTCATCTTACCTTGTTATGCTTCAAAACAATAAAACTGATGAAAACAACCCAATATAGAGAAACGAAATAAAAGTAACAAAAACTTGTTATTTAGTAGCTTTCAGCTTTTTTTGCACCAAAACACAGAAATCCATGCAAAATGTTTGATTACACACCATTTGTTTAAGGAACTGTAATGTGTAGAAAATGGGCTATTTTGGTGTTTCCCAGCATTCTATACACCAACACTCAGTAATGCAGACCAAACAAGTATATACACCAAATTTGTTAGAACGTCTTATTTATGTTTTAAAGGTGTTTTCTAAAAAAAAAAAAAAAAAAAAAAAAATTATCTCGATTGAAAATTTTGTATATTCAAGTCATTTTACATTGTTATGCTTCAAAACGATAAATTTGATGAAAACAACCCAATATAGAGAAGCGAAATAAAAGAAAAAATAAGCGTGTTACTTTAGTAGTTTTCAGCTTTTCTTGCAATAAAACGTAGAAATGCAGGCAAAACGCATGATTACACTCCATTTGTTTAAGGAATTAAAATATTGAAAAAATAGGTCATTTTGGTGTTTTCCCGTATTTTATGAACCAGAACTTACAAATGAAGGCAAAACACATATACACCATATTTGTTAACACGTCTTATTTATGTGTTTTTAAGGTGTTTTATGATAAAAGTTTCTATCTCGATTGAAAATTTATATATTAAAGTTATTTTACATTGGTACACTTTAAAACGAGAAAAATGATGAAAATAAGCCAAAAGAGAGAAACGAAATGAAAGTAAAAAAAAAACGTGTTATTTTAGTGGTTTTCTGCGTTTTACGCACTAAAACAGAGAAATGCAGGGAAAACGCGTATATACACACTATTTGTTTATAAAACTGAAATATGTAAAATGAACAAAAGAAAAAGTTTCTTTTATTGTTTATGCATTTTAAGTACCAAAACTTATTAAAGCAGTCAAAACAAGTATATAAACCAAACTTCTTAAAATATATTATTTATGTGTTGTTAAGGATGTTCTGAAAAAAAATAAATATAGCTCTTAGAAAATTTTGTATATATATATATATATATATATATATATATATATATATATATATATATATATATATATATATATATATATATATATATATATATATATATATATATATATAAATCTTTATATATTGGTTTACTTGAAAACGATACAACTGATGAAAACATTCCAAAATAGGAACTGAAATATGTAAAAAATTGGGTTATTTTGGTGTTTTCCAGTATTTTTTCACCAAAACTAAGAAAAGCAATTAAAACAAGTGTATACACAATATTTGAAAAAAAGGTCTTATTTATGTTTTAATGGGTTTTATGAAAAAAAAATCTCGATTGAAAATTATGTATATTGAAATCATTTTACATTGTTATGCTAGAAAACGATAAAATTGATGAAAACAACCCAATATAGAGAAACAATAATAAATCAAAGTAACAAAAACTGTTATTTTAGTAGTTTTCCGATTTTTTTGCACCAAAACACAAAAATGCTGGCAATACATTAGATTAGACACCATTGTTTAAAGAACTGAAATACTGTTAAAATTGAATTATTTTGGTGTTCTTCAGCATTGTATGCACCAAAACTTAGAAATGCAGGCAAAACAAGTATATACACCATACTTGTTAAAGCATCTTATTTATATGTTTTTAAGGTGTTTTATGAAAAAGAACTATCTCGATTTAAAACTTTGTATATTAATGTCATTTTACATTGTTACAATTTAAAACGAGGAAATAGAGAAACGAAATGAAAGTAAAAGAACGTGTTAGTTTTGTGGTTTTCTGCTTTTTACGCACCAGGACAAAGAAATGCAGGCAAAACGCGTATATACACACTATTATGTTAAAACAAACTGAAATATGTCAAAAAAAGATGGGTTATTCTGGTGGTTTACTGCATTTAAGGTACCAAAAGTATATACACCAAACTTGTTAAAACCTCTTATCTATATGTTTTGAAGTTGTTTTCTGAAAAGAGAAAAAAAAACTATATCCATTGAAAATTTTGTATATTCAAGTCTTTTTACATTGTTATGCTTTAAAACGATAAAACTGATGAAAACAAGCCAATATAGAGATACGAAATTAAAGTAACAAAATACGTATCATTTTTAGTAGTTTTCAGCTCTTTTTGCACCAAAACACAGAGATGCAAGCAAAACGCATAATTACACATTATTTGTTTAAGGAACTGAAATATGTAAAATGTGGGTTATTTAGATGTGTTCTAGCATTTTATGGAACAAAAGTAAAAAAGTGGAGGCAAAACAAGAGTATACACCATATTTATTAAAACATATCATTTACATGTTTTTAAGGTGTTTTATGAAAAATATCTATCTGGATTGAAAATTTTGTATATTAAGGTCACTTTATTTTAGTGGTTTTCTGCTTTTTATGAACCAAATCACAGAAATGCAAGGAGAACGCGTATATACCCACTAATTGTTTAAAGAACTGGTATATGTAAAGAAATGGGATATTTTGGTGTTTTATAGCATTTAAGGCACCAAAACTCAGAAAAGCAGTGGTACAGTGGATCCATGCGTGCTTTGGGGTCCGAGGGGTCTCCAAGCGCACGGGTTCGAAACCTGTCCACGGTCTGAGTGTAGGTTGGGCTTCCTCACTCGGGGCAACGGTTTCCTAGCGGGTGGGCTTTAAGATAGGAGATACCCTTAATAAGTATCCCCTTTAGCCCATAAATTCCCGTGAAAAGTCCACATGGTATTGAAAAGAAAAAAAAAACAAGTACATATACTATACTTGTTAAAGCGTCTTATTTTTGTGTTTTGAAGATCTTTTCTGAAAAAAAAAGAAAACTATCTCGATAGAAAATTTTGTATATTCAAGTCATTTTACATTGTTATGCTTCAAAAGGTTAAAATTGATGAAAACAAACCAATATACAGAAACGAAATCAAAGTAACAAAAACGAGTTATTTTAGTAGTTTTCAGTTTGTTTTGCACCAAAACACAGAGATGCAGACAAAACGCGTATATACACACTATTTGTTTAAAGAACTGAAATATGTTAAAATATGGGTTATTTTGGTGGCTTACAGCATTTTAGGCACCAATAACCAGAAAATCAGTCAAAACAAGTACATACACTATATTTATAAGACGTCTTATTTATGTGTTTTAAAGGTGATCTCTGAAGAAAAAAACTATCTCGACTGAATATTTTGTATGTTCAAAGTCATTTTACATTGTTGTGATTTAAAACGACAAAATTGATGAAAAGAATCCAATATAGAGAAACAAAATAGATGTAACCAAGTTTTCAGCTTTTTTTGCACCAAAACACAGAAATGATAGGATGTGTTCTCCTGCCCTGGTTTTCCTCTCCTCCTCTTCCTCCTCCTCCTCCGCCTCCTTCTCCTTCTCCTATTTCCCCTCCTCCTCCTTCTATCTCTTCACCTCTTCTAATTTCTTCTAGTTTTCTTCTTCTTCTTTTTTTTTTTTTTCTTCTTCTTTTCCTTCTCCTCCTCCTCCTCCTCCTTCTTCTTCTTCTTCTCCATCTTCTTCTTGTTTTTCTTCTTCTTCTTCTTCTTCTTCTTCTTCTTCTTTTCTTCTTCTTCTTTTTCTTTTTCTTTTCATTTTCTTTTTTTTTTTTTTTTTCTTTTCTTCTTCTTCTTCTTCTTCTTCTTCTTCTTCTTCTTCTTCTTCTTCTTCTTCTTCTTCTTCTTCTTCTTCTTCTTCTTCTTCTTCTTCTTCTTCTTCTTCTTCTTCTTCTTCTTCTTCTTCTTCTTCTTCTTCTTCTTCTTCTTTCTTCTTTTCTTGTTTTTGTTATTGTTGTTGTTTTTTATTGTTATTATTCTTTTCCTTTCTTTTTTTATTCTTCTTATTCATTTTTCTGTTTCTTTTCTGTATATTCTCCTCCTCCTCCTCCTCCTCCTCCTCCTCCTCCTTTCCTCCTCCTCCTCCTTATCTTCCAATTTTGTTATTTTTGTTGTTATTTAAGTTTTTGTTTTTTGCTGTTTTTCTTCTCCTTTTGTTCTTTCATATACTTTTTAATACTTTTGTCTCCTTTATTTTGCTTCATCCACTTCCACCATCACCACCACCATCACCACCACCACCACCACCACCTTCTCCTCCTACTCCTTCTCCTCCTCCTCCTCCTCCTCCTCCTCCTCCTCCTCCTCCTTCTCCTCCTCCTCCTCCTCCTCCTCCTCCTCCTCCTCCTCCTCCTCCTCCCACCCCACCTTCAGCACAGCAGATTACCTTGGTGGTGGTGATGGTGGAGGTGGTGTGAACGGTGATGAAGGTGAGAGTAAGAGGCAAGAGTATGTAGTGGTGATGAGATGAAAGTGATGCTGCATTTTCTATTAAGAAACGAAATTGACTGAAAATTATTGGTATTTTCATTTACTTGTTGCATTTTTTGAAACACTTGCTGAGAGAGAGAGAGAGAGAGAGAGAGAGAGAGAGAGAGAGAGAGAGAGAGAGAGAGAGAGAGAGAGAGAGAGAGAGATCGTTGTCACGGAAAGTGAAATTTCGTTCCTAACTGGTTTTCTTCTCCAGCTGTGAGGGGAGGGAGGGAGGGAGGGAGGGAGGGAGGGAGGAGGAAATGTCATCTGTTGTTAGAGGAAAGAATGGACGGGAGGGAGAAAAGAAGGCTTGAGAGAGTAAAAGAAAGAAAACTTCATAGCGAGCGTGTGTGAATCCTTTACAGAGAGAGAGAGAGAGAGAGAGAGAGAGAGAGAGAGAGAGAGAGAGAGAGAGAGAGAGAGATTTCCTGAAAGATGAAGGTTGCCTGTCCCACCATTCCTCTTCCTCTCCCATCCCCTCCCTCTCCTCCCTAGCCATCACTTGGTCCCTGCGTTTCCCCCTCTTCTCCCCTCTCCCATACATTCCTTTCCTCCCATTTCCCTTCCTTCTCCTTTTTCCTCTACTTCATTCTATTCTCCTTGTGTTTTTCCTCTTCCTCTTCCTTCATCTCCTCATTCCCATTCTCTCTTTCATTCTTCTACGTACTTTCTCTTCCTATTTCCTTATCTTCTTTTCTTTCATCACTTATTCTCTCCTTCCTTCGCATCTTATCTACTCTTCCCTTTTTTCCCTTCCATCTTTATTTCGTGATCCTGATTATGACTTTTTTTTTCTATCTTTCTCATTTTTCGTTCCTTATCGCTTTATTGACAAACGCTTCCCTCTCTCTCGGCGACCATTTTCAAAGACCACGCAGACGATTAGCTGAGTTCTAAAAGAGTAATTTTCGTGATGATAATGTAGAAGACAGCCTCGCCTATTTGGAGCAGAAGGCTTCAAGGTGTGAAATATTTTGTTAATCCCCTGTCACTGGGTCCACCACCATCACCGCCAACACAACCAACGATTTTTTTTTCACATGTAAATTCTACTATATCATAAAATTTCATTACTTTCAATAGTAACACTTCAATACTGAAAAGGAATTAAATGGAGGAGGAGGAGGAGGAGGAGGAGTGAAAGCATACAGGAATTCTATAATTGCTACGTGAATGGAGAAAAAGATACAACGAAAAGAAAAAGAAATAAAACAGAAAGGAAAATATGGACACTCTCTCTCTCTCTCTCTCTCTCTCTCTCTCTCTCTCTCTCTCTCTCTCTCTCTCTCTCTCTCTCTCTCTCTCTCTCTCTCTCTCTCTCTCTCTCTCTTGTAAACAAATTGTTCTTAATTAAGACAGATTCGAATCTCGTGTATTCACGATCGGCTGCAGGTCATCCTTTACTTTCTTACATACCGCAGATACTCGCCATTTCGCACCTCAGCCAGCCGTCCGGCCAAACTATTCTAAGTAGACCATGAACGTTATTGTAAATATATGATAAACGATATCTGGCGCCGCCCACAGGCTTGGATTCAACAGGGAGAGATGGGAGGTCTGGTCATGTCCCGTGAGGACTATGAAGTCTAAGGTGCTATGTGACAAGGTGGTGTTAATTATAGCAGCTGTGTGCCACTCAACCTGCATTAATCCTTTCTGACTATGCCTTGTCAAGATTGAAATGGGTTCAAATTAACTTATTTTATATTTTGTTTGACTTAATTTTAGCAATGTTACCAGAATTCTACAATCACTGTTGTGTATAATGATGAAAAAAAAAGTGTCCTATCTTGCGTATGAGGCGAGTCAAGACAAGTTAAATCACGCGTCTCTCTCTCTCTCTCTCTCTCTCTCTCTCTCTCTCTCTCTCTCTCTCTCTCTCTCTCTCTCTCTCTATTCTTTCTTTTCTTTATTTTCCTTTGCCACTTCCTTCATCAACTCCACCTATCACCCCCATCCCTCTCCCCCTCCTCCTCCTGTACTATCCCGCTTTGATTCTCTGTGGGTAGTTAGATGTAGTTACCAAGCAGCCAGGTATGTTGCTGTTTGGCTTTCCTCTGTATCACTTTTTTTATTCCTCCATCTCTTCCTCCTTTCCCTCCACCTCTTTCTCCTCCTCCTCCTCCTCCTCCTCCTCCTCCTCCTCCTCCTCCTCCTCCTCCTCCTCCTCCTCCTCAACTTGGTCCCTAAATGGTCGATCGAATTCAGGGCTGAGGTCAGTCAGGTCACTCTCACTTTTCACACACACACACACACACACACACACACACACACACACACACACACACACACACACACACACACACACACACACACACTCTTATATGTAATTGTGAATTACTTATTGGTTACCGGTAAATTATACTCTCCAAAAATTGAAAATTATACTCTCCATATATATATATATATATATATATATATATATATATATATATATATATATATATATATATATATATATATATATATATATATATATATATATATATATATATATATATATATATATATATATATATATATATATATATATATATATATATATATATATATATATATATATATGATTATAGTTTCATCACCTTCCGTGGCGTTTAACTGGTTTAATGGTTTGATTTTTATTTACTGTTCTAAAAGATTGAAGGTGGTGATGCATCTCTCATCAAGGTGTCAGCTGACTGTATATTCCATACCCTCTCTGTATTTAGCAACTTATCAAACGCTTTCAGGGACACCATCAAGCATGTACTCCGTATTCTTTTCGATTTTCCAAAATACAATTCCCTTAAAAACTCTTGCTGAAGATCCAGGCTCATTTATTCGATGTGTCCACTTCCTTACCGATATTTGCTTATGTCTGTCAGCTTCTATTTCTGTATCCAGAATATTTCACAATACAGTGATTTTGACACACTATTAATCACTATATTTGCCACTGCCATGTAGAGCAACGATGGTGATATCCTCAGAGTATCACGGTGGTTATATAAGTGTTGGTGAGATCCCGGAAAACACACTCTTGAGATCAGCCAGTGGTCTCAGATCTAAGCCTAATTGCTCGAATTACTTGCTTATGTGCGAACACTCACTTGGCTTTGGAAAATTAGGAGCAAGTAACTTAGACACTTGAGTTGCCTCTGAACTTATCTGTCGTGGTGACATAACACAAACAATCTCTCTCTCTCTCTCTCTCTCTCTCTCTCTCTCTCTCTCTCTCTCTCTCTCTCTCTCTCTCTCTCTCTCTCTCTCTCCTCTCCTCCTCCTCATTCTCTTCTTCCTCCTCCTGTCATATTTTACCGTCTCCTCTTCCCTTTCTTTTTTTTCTTTATACAGGTAGAGAAATAATCAATTATTCGTTTACTTTGCCTTCTATTTTTCAAGTTTATACAAGTTAAAGCTGTCGTGTCTGCAAGTTGCACGATCTTGTTGCGTCCCTAATCTTAAAGACTGCTTTGTGGGTTCAAGGGAACGCCTTTGACTTTTTTTAAAAATTTTACTATAGTATATTATTTACAAACATTTACACTTTACGACCCTTACAACAACAAAGAAAACCACGAAAACCACGAAATTTTAATCACTCTCTTCACGCAAGGTCCACCTTCAAATGCCTCAGATTCTGCCACATTATATCTTGAACTCAAATTCATTACACACACAATAATTTCATTGATAACAAATTTTCTCTCTTCACTTAAACTTCTTCTAATGTTCCAGATTTCTTCACAATATTCCCGTTATCCAACTCAAATCACGCAATTTAGATTCAAAGATAAGATACATCCTAACACACCCTACAATTTACCTTCTAATAAAAACAACACCCTACACAACCTACACATAACCATTTTTCCTTTATCAAAATATGACACCAACATTTTCTGTGCCTGCATTACAACTGTCTGGCTACACTTACTGGTCTTGAGATAGGCGGTGCGCCCATTTTGACAGCTCTATCTCGCTGTCGTCTCTCGCCTTCTCCTCGGCGCTCTCGGCTTCTCTCTCTCGCTCTCTAGCTCTCTTGTTTGTTTGTTTCACTGTTTGATCTGCTGCAGTCTCTGACAAGACAGCCAGACGTTACCCTACGGAACGAGCTCAGAGCTCATTATTTCCGATCTTCGGATAGGCCTGAGACCAGGCACACACCACACAGCGGGACAACAAGGTCACAACTCCTCGATTTCCATCCCGTACCTACTCACTGCTAGGTGAACAGGGGCTACACGTGAAAGGAGACACACCCAAATATCTCCACCCGGTTTTTCCATTTGTCACGTGTGTGTGTGTGTTTCACTGTTTGTTTGTTTGATCTGCTGCAGTCTCTGAAGAGACAGCCAGACGTTACCCTACGGAACGAGCTCAGAGCTCATTATTTCCTATCTTCGGATAGGCCTGAGACCAGACACACACCACACACCGGGACAACAAAGTCACAACTCCTCGATTTCCATCCCGTACCTACTCACTGCTAGGTGAACAGGGGCTACACGTGAAAGGAGACACACCCGTCCGGGGAATCGAACCCCGTTCCTCTGGCTTGTGAAGCCAGCGCTCTAACCACTGAGCTACCGGGTGTGTGTGTGTGTGTGTGTGTGTGTGTGTGTGTGTGTGTGTGTGTGTGTGTGTGTGTGTGTGTGTGTGTGTGTGTGTGTGTGTGTGTGTGTGTGTGTGTGTGTGTATGTGTTTGTGTGTGTGTGTGTGTGTGTGTGTGTGTGTGTGTGTGTGTGTGCGTGTGTGTGTGTAATTCACCCCGGTCGTCTACTGGTCACCAAGCCAGTCTTCCCCATTACGGAGCGAGCTCATAGACCGATCTTCGGGCAGGACTGAGACACACAACACACACCGGAAAAGCGAGGCCACAGCGCCTCAAGTTACATCCCGTACCTATTTACTGCTAGGTAAACAGGGGCCACACATTAAGAGGCTCGCCGCTTACCGGGACTCGAACCCGAGACTCTCGATTGTGAGTCGACCGTGCTAACCACTACACTACGCGGTGTGTGTGTGTGTGTGGTTAGTCAGAGAGAGAGAGAGAGAGAGAGAGAGAGAGAGAGAGAGAGACCTCGGTCGCCTACTGGTCACCCACCCAGTCTTCCCCATTACGGAGCAAGCTCAGAGCTCATAGACTGATCTTCGGGTAGGACTGAGACCACAACACACTCCACACACCGGGAAAGCGAGGCCACAACCCCTCGAGTTAAATCCCGTACCTATTTACTAGTAGGTGAACAGAGGCCACACATTAAGAGGCTTGCCCATTTGCCTCGCCTCCCCGGGACTCGAACCCAGCCCTCTCGATTGTGAGTCGAGCGTGCTAACCACTACACTACGTGGTGTGTGTGTGTGTGTGTGTGTGTGTGTACACTGTTTGATCTGCTGCAGTCTCTGACGAGACAGCCAGACGTTACCCTATGGAACGAGCTCAGAGCTCATTATTTCCGATCTTGGGATAGGTCTGAGACCAGGCACACACCACACACCGGGACAACAAGGTCACAACTCCTCGATTTACATCCCGTACCTACTCACTGCTAGGTGAACAGGGGCTACACGTGAAAGGAGACACACCCAAATATCTCCACCCGGCCGGGGAATCGAACCCCGGTCATCTGGCTTGTGAAGCCAGCACTCTAACCACTGAGCTACCGGGCCGTGTAGGCCGTGTGTGTGTGTGTGTGTGTGTGTGTGTGTGTGTGTGTGTGTGTGTGTGTGTGTGTGTGTGTGTGTGTGTGTGTTATTCCCTTAACATTAAACACCCCATATAACCATACACACATTCCACACATTGCACATTTCTATGATCAATAAAAAAAAAAAAATCCATCTATTTATATTCTCCTACAATATCAAAACAAAATAGGCCGCCTTATCTCTCTCTCTCTCTCTCTCTCTCTCTCTCTCTCTCTCTCTCTCTCTCTCTCTCTCTCTCTCTCTCTCTCTCTCTCTCTCTCTCTCTCTCTCTCTCTCTCTCTCCTCTCTCCTCTAACCCTCTCCACACACACAGGGGCTGCATGCGAGTCCTGCAGTACTCAGTGAAGAGGACGACGAGCAGGGTAGAGGAGATGAGTAGCCTTGGCCTGCACCACTTCTCCATCAGCGCCCTCTTCAAGCAGCCCAAGACTTACACTAACATAGTCCGCAGGGTGAAGAGAGACAGGCTGAGGGAGGAGAGAGAGGGGAGAAGGGGAGGCAAAGGAGGGTGGGTGACGGGAGAGGGAGAGGGAAGGAAGGTGAAGGAAACGAGGGAAGGTGAGTGATTGGGGAGCGGAAGGAAAAAAAGAGAGAATATGATGGAAAGGAAGGAGAGAAAGAGGGAAAAAGAGAGGAGAGAGGATGGAGGAAAGGAGGAGAGAAGGTGAAGGAAAGAAGGAGGGTGAGTGATTGGAGAGAGGAGAGGAGGGAAAGAGAGCAGAGAGGGTGGAGGAAAGGAGAACGAGGAAGAGATGAAAGGAAAGGAGGAGGTTGAGTGACTGAGGAAGGAAGAGAAGGAGGAGAAAGGAAGAAGGAATTGTAAGAAAGATGAGAGTAAGTAAGAAAATAAATAAATGTTTGCAAAGTTGTCAATGGAAATGAATCAGGAAATGTGAAAGTTTGTACAGGAAATAATAGAAAAAGAATGAAAATGTACAGTGTCATTAATGCAGGTTGTTTCCGTCCTTCCTTTAATGCTACACTGTAAGAAAACAATCAACAAAATACATTCAGTCACATTTCACTCTCCTTACCACAAATTAAGTCAATATTTAGTTCACTACTCAAGTTTAATCATTCAAAGTTCATTTCTTCTTAGTATATCAGTTGTTTTGATCTTTCTCTATCATAAAACCAAACTCTAAGAAAACAATAAACAAACTCCATTCACTGATCTTATTTCATTAACTCTCTTTATCACTTACGCCAATATTTACTTCACACCTCAAATTTAATCATCCTAAGTTCATTTCTTCTTAGTTTATCAGTTGTTTTGATCTTTCTCTATCATAAAACCAAACGATAAGAAATAATAAACAAAATACTGTACATTCACTTATATTTGACTCTCCTTAGCACAAATTAAGTCAATATTTAGTTCATTACTCAAATCTAACCATTTTGAGTCCATGTGTTCTTAGTTTATCGGTTATTTTGATCTTTCTCTATCATAAGACCTGTTACAAATTGTCAATATTTTCCAGTTTTAGATTCATTTCTTGCTAATTCATCAGTTATTTTGGGTTCCTGTGTCACAAAACTTGTTGCAAATTGGTTAGTACATATTCAAATACCACATATATTTATTAGTACACATCTCAAGAGCCTCAAAACACACACTCTCTCTCTCTCTCTCTCTCTCTCTCTCTCTCTCTCTCTCTCTCTCGTAGTGTAGTGGTTAGCACGCTCGACTCACAATCGAGAGGCCCGGGTTCGAGTCCCGATAAGCGGCGAGGCAAATGGGCAAGCCTCTTAATGTGTGGGTGTGTTCACCTAGCAGTAAATAGGTACGGGATGTAACTCGAGGGGTTGTGCCCTCGCTTTCCCGGTGTGTGTTGTGTGTTGTGGTCTCAGTCCTACCCGAAGATCAGTCTATGAGCTCTGAGCTCGCTCCGTAATGGGGAAGACTGGCTGGGTGACCAGCAGGCGACCGATCTCTCTCTCTCTCTCTCTCTCTCTCTCTCTCTCTCTCTCTCTCTCTCTCTCTCTCTCTCTCTAACCATTCATTACAAGGGTACATATATACACGTAGAGGTCATAGCAATAAAAAAAATATGCCCCACAAATAAGACACGGCATCCTGTGTGAGCTGTAAGCAAGAGTGGGCACTGTACCCATTGTACACTGTACACTATACACTGTACACTGTACACTGTACACTGTGTTGGTGCTGTGCAGTGACCGCCGCTAACTCAATAAAGTGTGGGAGTGTATCTTTAACGAGAATTTCCATTAGGAAAGAGGAAAAAAAGAAATTAAATGAAACACTTCACAGATAAACATGACACATTAACTTTAAAAAGACCAGCCATTACCAGCTTGACTCAATCCTGCACACACACACACACACACACACACACACACACACTTTTATTTTTGCCTTTTCAGCTTGTATGCATCTAGCATTGTACCAAGCATGTATTTTTTTTCTTAACTCTATAAACAGGTACAATTTTTTTTACTCCTTTATTATATTTCTGTAAGAATTTGTCATATTTTCCTTGTACTGTCTTTCTGTACATAATATTTCTCCACTCAATATCAGCAAAATAGATCCTTAATTTTTTTTAAATCCGCTCTTGCATAATTTAATCTCACTCCTTTATAGTCATCTCTGTAACTTATCTCCTGAATTTGCATCTCTAATGTCACATGATCACTTCTCACCATTGGACAAAGGTGGTGTATGATTGGAGGGGGCTCTGCTTTCTTTGTGAAAACTAGGTCAAGCAACGATGGTTCTTCTTCCCCTCTGTACCTTTATGACTCCTCCACCCACTGTTCCATTGCATTAACCATAGTCAACTGTAACACTTTCTCGCTCCACTGCCCAGCATTATCCATTACTTCCATCTCTCTCCAGTTTACTTTCTTAGAGTTAAATTCTTCTTAATTTTTTTTTTTACATTACAAGGGCACTGGCCAAGGGAAAACAAAGTGTTGGAAAAAAAAATCCTGCTGGTTGCCAGGCCCTGTTAAGAGGAAAGTAGGAGAAAGAGAAAAAACAAAAAAATCTAAAAGGAGGGTCCAGTTAACGTAAGAGGTGTCTTGACACTCCTCTTTGAAAGAGTTTAAGTCATAGGCAGGTGGAAATACAGACACAGGTAGAGAGTTCCAGAGTTTACCAGTGTAGGGAATGAAGGAGTGAAGATACTGGTTAACTCTTGCATTAGGAAGATGGACAGAATAGGGATGAGAAGAAGTAGAGAGTCTTGTGCAGCGAGGCCGCAGGAGGGGGGAAGGCAAGCAGTTAGCAAGTTCAGAAGAGCAGACAGCATGAAAACAGCGGTAGAAGACAGATAAAGATGCAACATTGCGGCGGTGACTTAAAGAATCAAGACAGTCAGTTAGAGGAGAAGAGTTGATAAGACGAAAAGCTTTAGATTCCACCTTGTTTAGTAAAGCTGTGTGTGGATCCCCAGACATGAGAGCCATACTCCATACACGGGCGGATAAGGCCCTTGTACAGAGCAAGCAGCTGGGAGGGAGAGAAAATGGACGAAGACGCCACAGGACACCTAACTTCTTGGAAGCTGATTTAGCAAGAGTAGAGATGTGAAATTTCCAGTTTAGATTTTTAGTGAAGGATAGACCGAGTGTGTTTAATGTAGAGGAGAGGGAAGTTGAGTGTTATTGAAGAAGAGAGGATAGTTGTCTGGAAGGTTATGTCGAGTAGATAGTTGTAGAAATTGAGTTTTGAGGCATTGAACAAAACCAGGTTTTCTCTGCCCCAATCAGAAACAAGTGAAAGATCAGAAGTTAGGCGTCCTATAGCATCTCGCCTTGAGTCATTTAATTGTTGTTGGGTTGGGCGTCTGTTGAACGCTGTTGAATAATGCAAGGTGGTATCATCAGCATAGGAGTGGATAGGGCATTGAGTCAGATTTAGGAGATCATTGATGAATAATAGAAAGAGAGTGGGTGATAGGACAGAACCCTGTGGAACACCACTGTTGATAGTTTTAGGGAAGAACAGTGACCGTCTACTACAGCAGCAATAGAACGATCGGAAAGGAAACTGGAGATGAAGGTACAGAGAGAAGGATAGAATCCGTAGGAGGGTAGTTTAGAAATTAAAGATTTGTGCCAGACTCTATCGAAGGCTTTCGATATGTCAAGGCCGACAGCAAAGGTTTCACCGAAGTCCCTAAAAGAGGATGACCAAGATTCAGTTAGGAAAGTAAGAAGATCACCAGTAGATCTGCCTTTACGGAAACCATACTGGCAATCAGAGAGAAGGTTGTGAGCTGATAGATGCCTCATTATCTTCCTATTAAGGATAGACTCAAAGGCTTTAGAAAGGCAGGAAATCAAAGCTATAGGGCGGTAGTTAGAAGGATTGGAGTGGTCACCTTTTTAGGGACAGGTTGAATGTGAGCAAACTTCCAGCAAGAAGGATAAATAGAAGTAGAGAGACACAGATGAAAGAGTTTGACCAGGCAGTGAGCGAGTTCGGAAGCACAGTTTTTGAGAACAACAGGAGGGACTCCATCCGGACCGTAAGCCTTCCGAGAATCAAGGCCAGAGAGGGCCAGGAAAACGTCTTTATAAAGAATTTTAATTTTAGGGATGAAGTAGTCAGAGGGTGGAGGAGTAGGAGGAATATGCCCAGAATCATCCAAAGTTGAGTTGGTAGCAAAGGTTTGAGCGAAGAGTTCAGCTTTAGAAAAGAAGAGACAGCTGTAGAGCCATCTGGATGAAGTAAAGGAGGGAAAGACGAAGAAGTAAAGTTGTTAGAGATATTATTGGCTAGATGCCAGAAATCTCGAGAGGAGTTAGAATTGGAAAGACTTTGACATTTTCTATTGATGAAAGAGTTTTAGTAAGTTGGAGAATAGATTTGGCATGATTACGGGCAGAAATATATAGGGCATGAGTTTCAGCAGTTGGATGGCTACGGAACCGTTTGTGAGCCGCCTCTCTATCATTGACAGCACGAGAACAAGCAGAGTTAAACCAAGGCTTTTTAGCTTTAGGGTTAGAGAAAGTATGAGGAATGTATAGCTCCATGCCAGAGATAATCACCTCTGTTATGCGCTCGGCACAAAGAGAAGGATCTCTGACATGAAAACAATAATCATCCCAAGGAAATCAGAATAGTACTGCCTTAGTTCCTCCCACTTAGCAGAGTTAAAATGCCAGAAGCACCTCCGCTTAGGCGGGTCCTGAGGCTGCACTGGAGTGATAGAACAGGTAACGGAAATTAGATTGTGGTCGGAGGAGCCCAACGGAGAGGAAAGTTTAACAGAGTAAGCAGAAGGGTTGGAGGTTAGGAAAAGATCAAGAATGTTGGGCGTGTCTCCAAGGCGGTCAGGAATACGGGTAGGGAACTGCACTAGCTGCTCTAGGTCATGAAGGATAACAAAGTTGAAGGTTTGTTCACCAGGTTGGTCAGTGAAAGAAGATGAAAGCCAAAGCTGGTGGTGAACATTGAAATCCTAAAATGGAGATCTCAGCAAAAGGAAAGTGAGATAAGATGTGCTCCACCTTGGAAGTCAAATAGTCAAAGAATTTTACATAGTCAGAGGAATTAGGTGAGAGGTATACAGCACAGATGAATTTAGTTAGAGAGTGACATTGAAGTCTTAGCCAGATGGATTCAAGATTGTGGGCAAATGGTCGTTACGCAATGCGCATTCAAGTAGGAGGGAACAGAAAAGGGGCTTGTCAGTAGTCACAGACAACTGTGTTTCGGTTAGGAAGAGAAGATGAGGTTTAGTAGAGGAGGTGGTGTTCCACAGATTGAAAATTAGAACGAAGGCCACGAATGTTGCAGAAATTGATAGTGAAAGTATTAGATGAAGTGTCAAGACACCCAAGGTCGACAGCAGAGGGGCAGTCCGACCTGGGGACATTTATGGTCCCCTCCCCAGAGGGGACTCCGAGGCAGGGCGTGGTGAAGCCATTATTAAATTTTGATTTGAAGAATAAAAAGTAAGGTGTTGTAGTGTAAGGAAGTAGTAGATGTCTTTAGAGGGCAGGCAGCAGCTGCTCAATTGTATAAATGAGACCACAAAGGAACCGGGAAGAGAGGACACGGGAATCACTCAGTCTGCAGCACTGCCTACATCCCCGTAAGTACCTCTCCTGGAGATTCCACCGGGCGGCAGGTGACTACTACTCCATAATAAATAATAATAATATATAATAATAATAATAATAATAATAATAATAATAATAATAATAATAATAATAATGGTAAAATAATAATAATAATAATAATAATAATAATAATAATAATAATAATAATAATAATGATGATAATAATAATAATAATAATAATAATAATAATAATAATAATAATAATAATAATAATAATAATAATAATAATAATAATAATAATTATAATAGTAATAATGATAATAATAATAATAATAATAATAATAATAATAATAATAATAATAATAATAATAATAATAATAATAATAATAATAATAATAATAATAAATAATAATAATAATAATAATAATAATAATAATAATAATAATAATAATAATAATAATAATAATAATAATAATAATAATAATAATAATAATAATAATAATAATAATAATAATAATAATAATAATAATAATAATAATAATAATAATAATAATAATAATAATAACAATAACAGTAATAATAGCAATGATAATAAGAATGCTAGTAATGAATTGAGTAGTTCTCTTAGCAGGTCAGTTTCGCCTTAAACTTTGGATAGTTTCACAATCATTGGTCTTTTTCCTTGTGAAGCGACAGACCCTATTCTGTGAGCTGTGTTTACGTCACTGTCTTGAAGGTTTATTTTCAGTTGTTCTTTTGTCACGTTGAGGATGACAGTTTTGGAGTTTTCTTGGTTTGATTGGTCCGGTAGAGCGGGGCCACTGATGATTACCGTATCTCGTCGCTCATACTGGTCCACTACATCGATGTTGTATTCCAGAGTTTTCACTTTCATTTTCAGCTCATTCACTTCCTTACTTAGGTCTGATATTAGTGAGTCTTTTTTTGAAAGTTCGTTTTTCAGCATATCGGTTTCTGCTTTGAACTGCTTAGTCAGTAACTCTAATTATTTCCACAAGCGACTTGGATTCTTGGGAGAGCGAGTCTAACAAGCTGTTTAATTCCTCCTCGCTTGTTTCGATGTCGAGAGCAGCACCGGCTACAGGGGAAGGTGCTTGTTGGGGCTGGCGTGGCTGGTCAGAGGAGCACCTTCTAGCCTTGCTTGAAGTCACCGTGTTACGTCGCGCGGAGGCCATTGCAGAGTCCGTTTGTAGAGGTAGAGTAGTCACACAAAAGTTGTCCGAACTCGCTCGGCGCAGCCAGACAGCTCTTTTAATAGTGGTAGTGGAAAGGAAAGGTCAAGGAGACGTCTGCACTCCAGGAAAGCTCGAGTGAGGATATGGTTACATATGTTCACCAAAGACTAATACCTTGGATCAAAAGAACATAAAGATGCAAAGAGAAGTGATAAAGTGCCTAGATAACATGATAAGAAAGTAAACTGGAGAGAGATGGAAGTAATGGATAATGCTGGGCAGTGGAGCCAGAAAGTGTTACAGTTGACTATGGTTAATGCAATGGAACAGTGGGTGGAGGAGTCATAAGAGAGAGAGAGAGAGAGAGAGAGAGAGAGAGAGAGAGAGAGAGAGAGAGAGAGAGAGAGAGAGAGAGATCGGTCGCCTGCTGGTTACCCAGCCAGTTTTCCCCATTACGGAACGAGCTCAGAGCTCATAGACTGATCTTCGGGTATAGGACTGAGACCACAACACACAACACACACCGGGAAAGCGAGGGCATGACCCCTCGAGTTACATCTCGTACCTATTTACTGCTAGGTGAACACACCCCACACATTAAGAGGCTTGCCCATTTGCCTCGCCGCTTATCGGGACTCGAACCCGGGCTTCTCGATTGTGAGTCGAGCGTGCTAACCACTACACTACGCGAGAGAGAGAGAGAGAGAGAGAGAGAGAGAGAGAGAGAGAGAGAGAGAGAGAGGCTCCCGAGATGTGTACTAATAAATATATGTGGTATTTGAATATGTACTAACCAATTTGCAACAAGTTTTGTGACACAGGAACCCAAAATAACTGATGAATTAGCAAGAAATGAACCTAAAACTGGAAAATATTGACAATTTGTAACAGGTCTTATGATAGAGAAAGATCAAAATAACCGATAAACTAAGAACACATGGACTCAAAATGGTTAGATTTGAGTAATGAACTAAATATTGACTTAATTTGTGCTAAGGAGAGTCAAATATAATTGAATGTACAGTATTTTGTTTATTATTTCTTATCGTTTGGTTTTATGATAGAGAAAGATCAAAACAACTGATAAACTAAGAAGAAATGAACTTATAATGATTAAATTTGAGGTGTGAAGTAAATATTGACATAAGTGATAAAGAGAGTTAATGAAATAAGATCAGTGAATGTTGTTTGTTAATATTTTTCTTATAGTTTGGTTTTATAATAGAGGAAGATCAAAATGACCGATAAATTAAGAAGAAATGAACTTTGAATGATTAAACTTGAGTAGTGAACTAAATATTGAGTTAATTTGTGGTAAGGAGAGTGAAATGTGACTGAATGTATTTTGTTGATTGTTTTCTTACAGTGTAGCATTAAAGGACGGACGGAAACAACCTGCATTAATGACACTGTACATTTTCATTCTTTTTCTATTATTTCCTGTACAAACTTTCACATTTCCTGATTCATTTCCATTGACAACTTTGCAAACATTTATTTATTTTCTTACTTACTCTCATCTTTCTTACAATTCCTTCTTCCTTTCTCCTCCTTCTCTTCCTTCCTTCCTCAGTCACTCAACCTCCTCCTTTCCTTTCATCTCTTCCTCGTTCTCCTTTCCTCCACCCTCTCTGCTCTCTTTCCTCTTCTCCTCTCTCCAATCACTCACCCTCCTTCTTTCCTCCATACTCTCTCCTCTCATTTTCCCTCTTTCTCTCCTTCCTTTCCCTCACCTTCTTTTTTTTTTCCTTCCGCTCCCCAATCACTCACCTTCCCTCGTTTCCTTCACCTTCCTTCCCTCTCCCTCTCCCGTCACCCACTCTCCTTTGCCTCCCCTTCTCCCCTCTCTCTCCTCCCTCAGCCTGTCTCTCTTCACCCTGCGGACTATGTTAGCGTAAGTCTTGGGCTGCTTGAAGAGG
This sequence comes from Portunus trituberculatus, assembly GCF_017591435.1. Taxonomy (NCBI): domain Eukaryota; kingdom Metazoa; phylum Arthropoda; class Malacostraca; order Decapoda; family Portunidae; genus Portunus; species Portunus trituberculatus. The sequence continues at coordinate 45,602 of NW_025541483.1, read as the reverse complement.
GCGCTGATGGAGAAGTGGTGCAGGCCAAGGCTACTCATCTCCTCTACCCTGCTCGTCGTCCTCTTTACTGAGTACTGCAGGACTCGCATGCAGCCCTGTGTGTGTGGAGGGGTTAGATTAGGTTAGGAGAGAGAGAGAGAGAGAGAGAGAGAGAGAGAGAGAGAGAGAGAGAGAGAGAGAGAGAGAGAGTCTATTTTGTTTTGATATTGTAGGAGAATATAAATAGATGGATTTTTTTTTTATTGATCATAGAAATGTGGAATGTATAGAATGTGTGTATGGTTATATGGGGTGTTTAATGTTAAGGGGATAACACACACACACACACACACACACACACACACCACACACACACACACACACACACACACACACACACACCTACACGGCCCGGTAGCTCAGTGGTTAGAGTGCTGGCTTCACAAACCAGATGACCGGGGTTCGATTCCCCGGCCGGGTGGAGATATTTGGGTGTGTCTCCTTTCACGTGTAGCCCCTGTTCACCTAGCAGTGAGTAGGTACGGGATGTAAATCGAGGAGTTGTGACCTTGTTGTCCCGGTGTGTGGTGTGTGCCTGGTCTCAGACCTATCCCAAGATCGGAAATAATGAGCTCTGAGCTCGTTCCATAGGGTAACGTCTGGCTGTCTCGTCAGAGACTGCAGCAGATCAAACAGTGTATTACACACACACACACACACACACACACACACGTAGTGTAGTGGTTAGCACGCTCGACTCACAATCGAGAGGGCTGGGTTCGAGTCCCGGGGAGGCGAGGCAAATGGGCAAGCCTCTTAATGTGTGGCCCCTGTTCACCTACCAGTAAATAGGTACGGGATTTAACTCGAGGGGTTGTGGCCTCGCTTTCCCGGTGTGTGGAGTGTGTTGTGGTCTCAGTCCTACCCGAAGATCGGTCTATGAGCTCTGAGCTTGCTCCGTAATGGGGAAGACTGGGTGGGTGACCAGCAGGCGACCGAGGTGAGTTACACACACACACACACACACACACACGCGTAGTGTAGTGGTTAGCACGGTCGACTCACAATCGAGAGGCTCGGGTTCGAGTCCCGGTAAGCGGCGAGGCAAGCCTCTTAATGTGTGGCCCCTGTTTACCTAGCAGTAAATAGGTACGGGATGTAACTTGAGGCGTTGTGGCCTCGCTTTTCCGGTGTGTGTTGTGTGTTGATGTGGTCTCAGTCCTGCCCGAAGATCGGTCTATGAGCTCGCTCCGTAATGGGGAAGACTGGCTTGGTGACCAGCAGACGACCGGGGTGAATTACACACACACACACACACACACACACACACACATTTTACAAACAAACACATAAACACACACACACACACACACACACACACACACACACACACACACACACACACACACACACAACACACACACACACACACACACACACACACACACACACCGGTAGCTCAGTGGTTAGAGCGCTGGCTTCACAAGCCAGAGGACCGGGGTTCGATTCCCCGGCCTGGTGTGTCTCCTTTCACGTGTAGCCCCTGTTCACCTAGCAGTGAGTAGGTACGGGATGGAAATCGAGGAGTTGTGACTTTGTTGTCCCGGTGTGTGGTGTGTGTCCCGGTGTGTGTGTGCCTGGTCTCAGGCCTATCCGAAGATCGGAAATAATGAGCTCTGAGCTCGTTCCGTAGGGTAACGTCTGGCTGTCTTGTCAGAGACTGCAGCAGATCAAACAGTGAAACAAACAAACAAGAGAGCTAGAGAGCGAGAGAGAGAAGCCGAGAGCGCCGAGGAGAAGGCGAGAGACGACAGCGAGACAGAGCTGTCAAAATGGGCGCACCGTGCGCCTATCTCAAGACCAGTAAGTGTAGCCAGACAGTTGTAATGCAGGCACAGAAAATGTTGGTGTCATATTTTGATAAAGGAAAAATGGTTATGTGTAGGTTGTGTAGGGTGTTGTTTTTATTGGAAGGTATATTGTAGAGTGGGTTAGGATGTATCTTATCTTTGAATCTAAATTGCGTGATTTGAGTTGGATAACGGGAATATTGTGAAGAAATCTGGAACATTGGAAGAAGTTTAAGTGAAGAGAGAAAATTTGTTATCAATGAAGTTATTGTGTGTGTAATGAATTTGAGTTCAAGATATAATGTGGCAGAATCTGAGGCATTTGAAGGTGGACCTTGCGTGAAGAGAGTGATTAAAATTTCGTGGTTTTCGTGGTTTTCTTTGTTGTCGTAAGGGTCGTAAAGTGTAAATGTTTGTAAATAATATACTATAGTAAAATTTATAAAAACTCAAAGGCGTTCCTTGAACCCACAAAGCAGTCTTTAAGATTAGGGACGCAACAAGATCGTGCAACTTGCAGACACGACAGCTTTAACTTGTATAAACTTGAAAATAGAAGGCAAAGTAAACGAATAATTGATTATTTCTCTACCTGTATAAAGAAAAAAAAAGAAAGGGAAGAGGAGACGGTAAAATATGACAGGAGGAGAAAAGGAATAAGGAGAGAGAGAGAGGAGGAGGAAAGAGAGAGAGAAGAGAGAGAGAGAGAGAGAGAGAGAGAGAGAGAGAGAGAGAGAGAGAGAGAGAGAGAGAGAGAGAGAGAGAGATTGTTTGTGTTATGTCACCACGACAGATAAGTTCAGAGGCAACTCAAGTGTCTAAGTTACTTGCTCCTAATTTTCCAAAGCCAAGTGAGTGTTCGCACATAAGCAAGTAATTCGAGCAATTAGGCTTAGATCTGAGACCACTGGCTGATCTCAAGAGTGTGTTTTCCGGGATGTCACCAACACTTATATAACCACCGTGATACTCTGAGGATATCACCATCGTTGCTCTACATGGCAGTGGCAAACATAGTGATTAATAGTGTGTCAAAATCACTGTATTGTGAAATATTCTGGATACAGAAATAGAAGCTGACAGACATAAGCAAATATCGGTAAGGAAGTGGACACATCGAATAAATGAGCCTGGATCTTCAGCAAGAGTTTTAGAGAGGGTATGGAATATACAGTCAGCTGACACCTTGATGAGAGATGCATCACCACCTTCAATCTTTTAGAACAGTAAATAAAAATCAAACCATTAAACCAGTTAAACGCCACGGAAGGTGATGAAACTATAATTATATATATATATATATATATATATATATATATATATATATATATATATATATATATATATATATATATATATATATATATATATATATATATATATATATATATATATATATATATCCTATGGAAGGATGGATTTTTTTTTCAATTTTTTGGAGAGTATAATTTACCGGTAACCAATAAGTAATTCACAATTACATATAAGAGTGTGTGTGTGTGTGTGTGTGTGTGTGTGTGTGTGTGTGTGTGTGTGTGTGTGTGTGTGTGTGTGTGTGTGTGTGTGTGTGTGTGTGTGTGTGAAAAGTGAGAGTGACCTGACTGACCTCAGCCCTGAATTCGATCGACCATTTAGGGACCAAGTTGAGGAGGAGGAGGAGGAGGAGGAGGAGGAGGAGGAGGAGGAGGAGGAGGAGGAGGAGGAGGAGGAGAAAGAGGTGGAGAGAAAGGAGGAAGAGATGGAGGAATAAAAAAATTAATACAGAGGAAAGCCAAACAGCAACATACCTGGCTGCTTGGTAACTACATCTAACTACCCACAGAGAATCAAAGCGGGATAGTACAGGAGGAGGAGGGGGAGAGGGATGGGGGTGATAGGTGGAGTTGATGAAGGAAGTGGCAAAGGAAAATAAAGAATAAGAAATAATAATGAGAGAGAGAGAGAGAGAGAGAGAGAGAGAGAGAGAGAGAGAGAGAGAGAGAGAGAGAGAGAGAGAGAGAGAGAGAGAGAGAGAGAGAGAGAGAGAGAGAGACGTGATTTAACTTGTCTTGACTCGCCTCATACGCAAGATAGGACACTTTTTTTTTCATCATTATACACAACAGTGATTGTAGAATTCTGGTAACATTACTAAAATTAAGTCAAACAAAATATAAAATAAGTTAATTTGAACCCATTTCAATCTTGACAAGGCATAGTCAGAAAGGATTAATGCAGGTTGAGTGCGCCTGGCAGCACTACTCTGTTCCATTGTGGCCAAAGACTCTATAAAAGAAAGACTGGAAAGCACCAAATTTAGGTGAAGAAAAGGCTAACTGCTTTCTCTGATGTAGTTATTTCGTCCAACACAAGAGGGCTTCACCATCGCATAGACTAAAAATAGGCGAAACGAGTTGCGCAATGTAAATAAATAAAATTCTTCATACATAAGTCTTTAAATAGCTAATATCTTGTATAAGAACAAGAAAAAAAAGTATCAATAAAGTAGACAGAACAGTTATATAGCATCCACGACCACCCGTGGCTGGCGGGTGTGCATTTTTCTCACTCCATTCTGTATCAACAAAGTCCCTTTCGAAGAAGAGGAGTGCTGAGGCCATCCATGAGAAGCACACCTTCACGGCCTCTCCAGTGGATAGCCAGGGGAGCTATTATTCATGTGGAGAATGTAAAACTTCCTGTTGGTGGAGCGGAGAAGTTTTGTCTCACCGCTGCCGCTGACCACATGGCCTTCCTTGACCTGACCAGACACAAGGAAATTTCTGCTTTATAAATGGACTTAAATGTAATACTATTTCAAGGTATCCGATTTGTTCATTTATGAAATTTCGATGTGAACTGAGTTTATACAAAATACTATGAGCACATTTTGTGCATGTATGTTCAGGGAAATGATTTTGTCATGGGATATTTTGTTTCTTAGATGGGATGTTAGAAGTGAAGACCAGTAATTGTTGCTATGATTTTGGAGCCATGATTGGTGGTGTGGATGGTGCATACCTATACGTATTAGTATGCTTATGATTTTTTTTTTTTCAGATTCATGTGTATGCATGTGAAACTTAAATAAAGTTTATCCTTTACATGTGGAATATGAAACATTGTTCGGATTCATGTGTCATATTTCAATGTACAATGTGAATGGCTACATACATATAATGATACAGCGTTTCAGGAACACTGGAGGGGCATTCTGTGCAGAACCACCTCTTTCTTTCAGGTGTTGCACCTCAAAATGGGGATGTATTCTCTCTGGGGTTTTACTTACTGAACATAAGTAGTAATTATATATATATATATATATATATATATATATATATATATATATATATATATATATATATATATATATATATATATATATATATATATATATATATATATATATATATATATATATATATATATATATATATATATATATATATATATATATATATATATATATGTATGTATATGTGTGTGTGTGTGTGTGTGTGTGTGTGTGTGTGTGTGTGTGTGTGTGTGTGTGTGTGTGTGTGTGTGTGTGTGTGTGTGTGTGTGTGTGTGTGTGTGTGTGTGTGTGTGTGTGTGTGTGTGTGTGTGTGTGTGTGTGTAGGTAGATGTATTAACAAAGTTCCTTTAATTTCTCAGGTGTTGGAAGTATTCTGTATCATGTTTGTAGATATGACATCATTTTATAGTGTTTTGCTAGCATGTTATGCTTATATTTTGTGTAAAGAATTTAACATGTGCTTCTATTTTCTTTGGAGTATTGTTTGTAAACAATATATAATAATAATAATAATAATAATAATAATAATAATAATAATAACCAGCATTCTTTGATGTGACAAGTAATGATGCACTGACTGGTAGATGCTTTACCTAATTCATGTTGGTGTCTGACTGCTTCTACTGCTTTATTGTTTTCTGCATTGGAGATGTAAATCTGCGTTGCATAACAAAATATGCCTTTTGCTTCATAAGATTAACGCACTTTGCTTTCATTGTTTATTAAAGGCGCAAGCAAATATTGTCAAAGTAATGGCATTTGTGATACAAGTACAGCAGGTATGAACTCCATATACAAGCATTGCTATGTATGTATGTTGTACCATGGCACCAATAGCATGCTTATGTCTGTGTTGTCACTCATCATTTGTGTTTTCTGACCTTTTGCCATGACTAACACACCCTTTGTTTGTTTTCTTGTGTACTTTACCTTCAATACTGCTTTTGTCAGTTCTTAATTTTAATGTTCTCTGAACCTTTGAATGAAAATGTTTTCAGTGATGCGTTTCTTAACACTGAATCTATTTTTTTTCCCAGATTATTTTTATCATATGGTTTGTGGCAATAAAGTTTGGAACTTGACCCTTTTATTTTTCATATTTCCTCCACACACACACACACACACACACACACACACACACACACACACACACACACACACACACACACACACACACACACACACACACACACGAGTGTGTAAATAAATGAGAATCTCTCTCTCTCTCTCTCTCTCTCTCTCTCTCTCTCTCTCTCTCTCTCTCTATATATATATATATATATATATATATATATATATATATATATATATATATATATATATATATATATATATATATATATATATATATATATATATATATATATATATATATATATATATATATATATATATATATATATATATATATATATATATATATATATATATATATATACACACACACACACGTAATGATAAAAGTATTACTGGCTACATCTGGCAGTTCAGGGTTATTGCTTCGTCCAGACGATAGATGGCGCGCGAAAAACAAAATTCCGGTGGCATTTGGTAACTGTTTGGCGTCAAAGTTTTGTATATGTTGAATGCTAAGCTTTGCAGTCTTTCTTCTGTACTGTCTTTGATTGTGGCATGAAGAAGTGTCCCATCATGACGAAATGGGAAAGTTCCCAAGATATCGTTCCGTACGCCGGCAGAACGCACGCCGAGCCTGCAGGGAGAGGATCTCATCCAGTACAATTCCAATGGGAAAACGATCCCACAATAATGATTTTCAAATAAAACTTAACATAGTTTAGTATATCATTCAGTATACCTATTTTGAGGAAGTGTATGTCTCTGGCAGTCGAAATTTACTAAAATGTATGTATGGGGCATCTCTTAGTAGTAAAAAAAAGTCATTTATAAAGTGGTCGCCGACCGTGACGGACATAATATATCCCTGCTGGTCTCTACTCTGACCGCTGTGCGCGGTGAGGTGTATGACTGCGGTGCATTTGTTACCACTTGTCAAATAACCAGTGCTGTGACAAACAGCAGCTGGCTGCTTTATAGCGTCATTTTTTTTTTTTTTTTTACTTAATTAGGAATTATATTTGGTTACATTAGTAAGAATAAAGCAGCAGCAAAACATTCCATGTTTACCTAGTTTCAAGTAAATAATTTTGTTACATGGTGTGATGATAATTATTTGAATTTAAATGTAAAAAAAGACAATGGAAATGTTAATGGATTTTCGTAAGAGGGAGAGGTGTACTCAAAATCTTGTAATTAAAGAGGAACAGGTAGAAATTGTACATGATTATAAATACTTAGGGGTGCAAATTGATGATAAAATAACTGGTGATGTAAACACAAAGAAGGTGTATGGCAAATGTATGCAGAGAATTCACTTTCTGAGAATTTTAAGAAATCTAAAAGTTGAAAATACTATTCTTGCTATGTTCTATAAGTCTGTTATTGAGTCAACTCTGTGTTTTGGTTTAACAACGCTGTATGGGTGCTTCACTGTAAAAAACAAGAAGAAACTCAAAAAGGTTGTGAGAATTGCTGATAAATTGGGTGTAAAGGTAACAACACTAGATAACCTATATTCTAGAAATGTATTGTGTACAACTAGGAAAATAATGAACGACAATACCCATCCTCTCAATGATAACTACGTGTTCTTAAGATCTGGAAAAAGGTTGGGTTTGCCTTCACAGAAAACATCTAGATATAAAAATTCATTTGTACCAGTTAGCATTAAATTGTATAATTATGTCCATGCAAAAAGGTAACGTTATTGCTTCCATTGTGATTTCGATTCTGATGCAGGATAAATTTACAGCATGGTGTTTTTAAAATAGTGTAGCGTATATAGTTTTAGTCTTGGACCTTACCTTGTCCCAGATATTTTATTGTGTTTTGTACTGTATGTGTGTTGTAACTGTAACTTTGAATGATCTGGATCCACAGAGTTTCAATTTGTATGTATCATTACAAATTGATTAAATAAAGTATTTATTATTATTATTATTATTATTATTATTATTATTATTATTATTATTATTATTATCATTATTATAAAGGCAACGTTAATGATGGAAATGTTATTAAGAGTTAGGTAAGTAGAATTGATATTAGCATGAATGATAATGATAAAGGGTTTAGTATTGTTGATTCTTTAAAATGTTATCATCAGTATTGCTCACCTTGGTGTTGCTGCTATGTTCTTTATGATCTATCGTTATTACTGCTACTACTAGTACAGCTATTATTATTATTATTATTATTATTATTATTATTATTATTATTATTATTATTTATTGTAGATGGTGTTGGTGTTGGTGTTGGTAATGGTGTTGGTGGTGTTGGTATTTGCGTTTCTGGTGTTGGTGTTGGGCGCAACTAAAGCGTCCACGTCGCTCGCTCCGTGGAGGGAATGATTCATGCGTCTGGCCGGGCAGGTCTTTACTTCCCGTCTCGTCATGGTGGGACACTTCATGCCACACCATCTCTCTCTCGTTCTTCTTTCTGTATAATTATACGATCCAAAAACGCTTATTTAATTTGGAGACAGTTTTTCCCTAGGTTTTCCCGGCGAGCTGTTTTGGGGTTTGTGTTTGTGTGTTTGGTTGTAAAGTGTGTCTTTTGTGGGGTGTGTGTGTAATTCACCTCACCTCGGTCGTCTGCTGGTCACTCAGCCCGTCTTTCCCATTACGGAGCGAGCTCAGAGCTCATAGACCGATCTTTGGGTAGGACTGAGACCAAATCACACACGCCACACACCGGGAAAGCGAGGCCACAACCCCTCGAGTTACATCCCGTACCTATTTACTGCTAGGTGAACAGGGACCACACACCCCTGTGGTCGAGTTTGTGGCGTCAGTTCACAGGCCTTTGTCCGAGGGGAAAACATTACGTAACATGATGTCATCTGAGCACCCATTGGCTCTCTCTCTCTAAACCTGCAGAGGGCGTGATCAGAAGAGCATCTGATTGGGCCCGGCATGGGCGTCTTTCCTCACACAAAGACAATAACAAACATGACGTCACGACACTCTCTAAAATCTCCGACGGGCACCCGCTTACATTAAAAGCATAGAAGCACATGAATACGATAAATATATACGAATCACGAAATACATGCAATAAAATAATAAATGGGTAAATATTACATACATAAGAAAGGCCGTCCTGAAAGCATTACAATAATATATACACGACGAAAATATTAGTCAGGGCGCCATCACAACTTAAGCTAAAACACAATACAATATATCAAATATCTGACGGTCGTAACAATGTATGTGTGTGTGTGTGTGTGTGTGTGTGTGTGTGTGTGTGTGTGTGTGTGTGTGTGTGTGTGTGTGTGTGTTTACGTAGGGAAGAGGGCCAGCCAAGGGCAAAAAAAAAGAAAGTTAGAAAAAGGCCCACTTGAGCGCTGGCTCTCCAAAGAGTAGAAAAAGTGCCAAAACCGTCAGCCAGAATTAGGGCAGCAAATGCCTCGATACCTCCCTCTTAAAAGAAGACAAGTTGTAGGAATTTGGAAATACAGATGCAGGGAGGGAGTTCCAGAGTTTACCAGTGAAAGGGATGAATGATTGAGCGTACTGGTTAACTCTTGCAGTAGAGTTGGACAGAATAGGGATGAGAGGAAGAAGAAAGCCTTGTGCAGCGTGGCCGCAGTAGGAGGGGAGGCATGCAGTTAGCAAGATCAGTAGAACAGTTACCATGAAAATAGCGATAAAATATAGAAAGGGATGCAACATATCCTTCACTAAAAATCTAAACTGGAAATTTCACATCTCTACTCTTGCTAAATCAGCTTCCAAGAAGTTAGGTGTCCTATGGCGTCTTCGTCCATTTTTCTCTCCTCCCAGCTGCTTGCTCTGTACAAGGGCCTTATCCGCCCGTGTATGGAGTATGGCTCTCATGTCTGGGGATCCACACACAGCTTTACTAAACAAGGTGGAATCTAAAGCTTTTCGTCTTATCAACTCTTCTCCTCTAACTGACTGTCTTGATTCTTTAAGTCACCGCCGCAATGTTGCATCTTTATCTGTCTTCACCGCTGTTTTCATGCTGTCTGCTCTTCTGAACTTGCTAACTGCATGCCTTCCCCTCCTGCGGCCTCGCTGCACAAGACTCTCTACTTCTTCTCATCCCTATTCTGTCCATCTTCCTAATGCAAGAGTTAACCAGTATCTTCACTCCTTCATTCCCTACACTGGTAAACTCTGGAACTCTCTACCTGTGTCTGTATTTCCAAGTGCAAGGATGATTGAGGATGTGAAGGAGATTGATTGATTGATACATTTATTGTTGCATTAATAATGAAATACAACAAAGGAGGAGAATGGACCTAGCCACCCACCCCCTGGGCAAAGATTTAAGGTTAAAGTATCAAAAATATATAAATAGACAGTATACATAACAAGAATACAAGTACTTAAATAGATAAATACTGATATTGCACACCTTATTGCATAAACATCCTACAGTCCTTAGAGCAAACTGAGGATACTCCTTCAGTGTATCCCTAAGAGTGGCTGGGTGTAAGAGATGGTCAATGAGGCTATACAAATCATGATGACCTTGTGGCCTAAATTTAGCAATGAGAGGACATTCCATGATATAGTGACGCAGAGTGTATCCCCTTGGTGCAACACACAGCACACGGCACACACCAGAAGCACTGACTTCCCAAATGTATTTATAGCCTAATCTGAGCCATATTGCCAACCTGTCGGATGATGCAGTGTGTCTCCCGTAAGGGTAAGCACAGCTGTGGAAGACACGTGCATAGTGAAGACTACTGCCACTGCCTCTATCGCAAAGAAACTCTAACTAATCACTAATGTTGCTATGTACAAGGTCCTTAATGCTACTCTTAACATAGTCTAAAGTGTACTCAGTGCCAGGGTCCACTATGTCGTCTTGAAGGGCACATTGAGCAAGGCGGTCTTGCCTTTTCATTTAGCGGACACACACAAAATGATAAAATTGATGAAAACAAGCCAATATAGAGAAAAGAAATAAAAGTAACAAAAACGTGTTATTTTAGTAGTTTTCAGCTTTTTTTCACCAAAACACAGAAAAGCAGACAAAACGCATGATTACACACCATGTATTTAAGGAACTGAAATATGTAAAAAATGTGTTATTATGGTGTTTTCTAGCATTTTATGCACCAAAACTCAGAAAAGCAGTCAAAATAAATATATACACTATACCTGTTAAAACGTCTTATTTATGTGTTTTGAAGGTGTTTTCTGAAGAAAAAAAAATGTATATTCAAGCCATTTTACGTTGTTATGCTTCAAGCCGATAAAATTGCTGAAAATATGAAATATTGAGAAACGAAATAAAAGTAACAAAAACGTGTTATTTTAGTAGTTTTTAGCTTTTTGTGCACCAAAACACAGAAATACAAGCAAAACGCATGTTTACTTACAATTTGTTTAAGTAATTGAAATATGCAAAAAAAAACGGATTATTTTGTTTTTTTCTAGCACTTTAAGCACCAAAACTTAAAAATGCAGGCAAAAAGAGAATGTGCACCATAAGTGTTGAAAAGTCTTATTTTTATGATTTTAAGGTGTTTTATGAAAAAAAATAACTATCTCGATTGAAAACTTTGTATATTGAATTCATTTTACATTATTACACTTAAAACGAAAAAAATAATGAAAAATAATGAAAAATAAGGCAAAATAGAGAAAAGAAATAAAATAATCAAAAACGTGTTATTTTCGTGGTTTTCTGCTTTTTATGCACCAAAACACAGATATGTAGGGAAAACACTATTTGATTAAGGATCTGAAATATGTAAGAAAATGGGTTATTTTTTCTGGTTTACTTCATCTTAGGTACCAAAATACAAAAAAGCCGTCAAAACAAGTATATTCAGTAAACTTGTTAAAACGTCCTATTTATGTGTTTTGAAGGTGTTTTGTGAAAAAAAAAACTATCTCGATTGAAAATTTTGTATATTCATGTCATCTTACCTTGTTATGCTTCAAAACAATAAAACTGATGAAAACAAACCCAATATAGAGAAACGAAATAAAAGTAACAAAATGTTTAAAGAACTTGTTATTTTAGTAGCTTTCAGCTTTTTTGCACCAAAACAAAGAAATCCATGCAAAATGTTTGATTACACACCATTTGTTTAAGGAACTGATATGTGTAAAAAATGGGCTATTTTGGTGTTTCCCAGCATTCTATACACCAACACTCAGTAATGCAGACCAAACAAGTATATACACCAAATTTGTTAGAACGTCTTATGTATGTGTTTTAAAGGTGTTTTCTAAAAAAAAGAAAAAAAAAATTATCTCGATTGAAAATTTTGTATATTCAAGTCATTTTACATTGCTATGCTTCAAAACGATAAATTTGATGAAAACAACCCAATATAGAGAAGCGAAATAAAAGAAAAAATAAGCGTGTTATTTTAGTAGTTTTCAGCTTTTCTTGCAATAAAACGTAGAAATGCAGGCAAAACGCATGATTACACTCCATTTGTTTAAGGAATTAAAATATTGAAAAAATAGGTCATTTTGGTGTTTTCCCGTATTTTATGAACCAGAACTTACAAATGAAGGCAAAACACATATACACCATATTTGTTAACACGTCTTATTTATGTGTTTTAAGGTGTTTTATGATAAAAGTTTCTATCTCGATTGAAAATTTATATATTGAAGTCATTTTACATTGGTACACTTTAAAACGAGAAAAATGATGAAAATAAGCCAAAAGAGAGAAACGAAATGAAAGTAAAAAAAAAACGTGTTATTTTAGTGGTTTTCTGCGTTTTATGCACTAAAACAGAGAAATGCAGGGAAAACGCGTATATACACACTATTTGTTTATAGAACTGAAATATGTAAAATGAACAAAAAAAAAAGTTTGGTTTGGTTGTTTACTGCATTTTAAATACCAAAACTTATTAAAGCAGTCAAAACAAGTATATAAACCAAACTTGTTAAAGTATATTATTTATGTGTTGTGAAGAATTTTCTGAAAAAAAAAAATCTCTTAGAAAATTTTGTATATATATATATAAATCTTTATAGATTAGTTTACTTGAAAACGATAAAACTGATGAAAACATTCCAAAATAGGGAAACGAAATAAAAGTAACAAAAACTTGCTATTTTAGTAGTTCTCTGGTTTTTTGCACCAAAACACAGAAATGCAGTCAAAACGCTTCATTACTCATGATATGTTTAAGGAACTGAAATATGTAAAAAATTGGGTTATTTTGGTGTTTTCCAGTATTTTTTCACCAAAATTAAGAAAAGCAATTAAAACAAGTGTATACACAATATTTGAAAAAAAGGTCTTATTTATGTTTTAATGGGTTTTATGAAAAAAAAATATCTCGATTGAAAATTATGTATATTGAAGTCATTTTACATTGTTATGCTAGAAAACGATAAAATTGATGAAAACAACCCAATATAGAGAAACAATAATAAATCAAAGTAACAAAACTGTTATTTTAGTAGTTTTCCGATTTTTTTGCACCAAAACACAAAAATGCTGGCAATACATTAGATTAGACACCATTGTTTAAAGAACTGAAATACTGTTAAAATTGAATTATTTTGGTGTTCTTCAGCATTGTATGCACCAAAACTTAGAAATGCAGGCAAAACAAGTATATACACCATACCTGTTAAAGCGTCTTATTTATATGTTTTTAAGGTGTTTTATGAAAAAGAACTATCTCGATTTAAAACTTTGTATATTAATGTCATTTTACATTGTTACAATTTAAAACGAGGAAATAGAGAAACGAAATGAAAGTAAAAGAACGTGTTAGTTTTGTGGTTTTCTGCTTTTTACGCACCAGGACAAAGAAATGCAGGCAAAACGCGTATATACACACTATTATGTTAAAAAAACTGAAATATGTCAAAAAAAGATGGGTTATTCTGGTGGTTTACTGCATTTAAGGTACCAAAAGTATATACACCAAACTTGTTAAAACCTCTTATCTATATGTTTTGAAGTTGTTTTCTGAAAAGAGAAAAAAACTATTTCCATTGAAAATTTTGTATATTCAAGTCTTTTTACATTGTTATGCTTTAAAACGATAAAACTGATGAAAACAAGCCAATATAGAGATACGAAATTAAAGTAACAAAAAACGTATAATTTTTAGTAGTTTTCAGCTCTTTTTGCACCAAAACACAGAGATGCAAGCAAAACGCATAATTACACATCATTTGTTTAAGGAACTGAAATATGTAAAATGTGGGTTATTTAGATGTGTTCTAGCATTTTATGGAACAAAAGTACAAAAATGGAGGCAAAACAAGAGTATACACCATATTTATTAAAACATATCATTTACATGTCTCGATTGAAAATTTTGTATATTGAGGTCACTTTATTTTAGTGGTTTTCTGCTTTTTATGAACCAAATCACAGAAATGCAAGGAGAACGCGTATATACCCACTAATTGTTTAAAGAACTGGTATATGTAAAGAAATGGGATATTTTGGTGTTTTATAGCATTTAAGGCACCAAAACTCAGAAAAGCAGTGGTACAGTGGATCCATGCGTGCTTTGGGGTCCGAGGGGTCTCCAAGCGCACGGGTTCGAAACCTGTCCACGGTCTGAGTGTAGGTTGGGCTTCCTCACTCGGGGCAACGGTTTCCTAGCGGGTGGGCTTTAAGATAGGAGATACCCTTAATAAGTATCCCCTTTAGCCCATAAATTCCCGTGAAAAGTCCACATGGTATTGAAAAGAAAAAAAAACAAGTACATATAGTATACTTGTTAAAGCGTCTTATTTTTGTGTTTTGAAGATCTTTTCTGTAAAAAAAAAAACTATCTCGATCGAAAATTTTGTATATTCAAGTCATTTTACATTGTTATGCTTCAAAAGGATAAAATTGATGAAAACAAACCAATATACAGAAACGAAATCAAAGTAACAAAAACGAGTTTTTTTAGTAGTTTTCAGTTTGTTTTGCACCAAAACACAGAGGTGCAGACAAAACGCGTATATACACACTATTTGTTTAAAGAACTGAAATATGTTAAAATATGGGTTATTTTGGTGCCTTACAGCATTTTAGGCACCAATAATCAGAAAATCAGTCAAAACAAGTACATACACTATATTTATAAGACGTCTTATTTATGTGTTTTAAAGGTGTTTTCTGAAGAAAAAAACTATCTCGACTTAATATTTTGTATGTTCAAAGTCATTTTACATTGTTGTGATTTAAAACGACAAAATTGATGAAAAGAATCCAATATAGAGAAACAAAATAGATGTAACCAAGTTTTCAGCTTTTTTTGCACCAAAACACAGAAATGATAGGATGTGTTCTCCTACCCTAGTTTTCCTCTCCTCCTCTTCCTCCTCCTCCTCCGCCTCCTTCTCCTTCTCCTATTTCCCCTCCTCCTCCTTCTATCTCTTCTCTTCCAATTTCTTCTAGTTTTCTTCTTCTTTTTTCTTTTTTATATTCTTCTTTTCCTTCTCCTCCTCCTCCTCCTCCTTCTTTCTTCTTCTTCTTCTTCTTCTTCTTCTTCTTCTTCTTCTTCTTCTTCTTCTTCTTCTTCTTCTTCTTCTTCTTCTTCTTCTTTTTTCTTTTTCTTCTTTTTTTTTTTCTTTTTTTTTTCTTTTCTTTTTTCTTCTTCTTCTTCTTCTTCTTCTTCTTCTTCTTCTTCTTCTTCTTCTTCTTCTTCTTCTTCTTCTTCTTCTTCTTCTTCTTCTTCTTCTTCTTCTTCTTCTTTTCTTCTTCTTCTTCTTCTTCTTCTTCTTCTTCTTCTTCTTCTTCTTTTCTTCTTCTTCTTCTTTTTTATTGTTATTGTTATTATTCTTTTCCTTTCTTTTCTTATTCTTCTTATTCATTTTTCTGTTTCTTTTCTGCATATTCTCCTCCTCCTCCTCCTCCTCCTCCTTCCTCCTCTTTCTCCTCCTCCTATATCTTCCAATTTTGTTATTTTTGTTGTTATTTAAGTTTTTGTTTTTTGCTGTTTTTCTTCTCCTTTTGTTCTTTCATATACTTTTTAATACTTTTGTCTCCTTTGTTTTGCTTCATCCACTTCCACCATCACCACCACCACCACCACCACCACCACCACCTTTTCCTCCTACTCCTTCTCCTCCTCCTCCTCCTCCTCTTCCTCCTCCTCCTCCTCACCCCACCTTCAGCACAGCAGATTACCTTGGTGGTGGTGATGGTGGAGGTGGTGTGAACGGTGATGAAGGTGAGAGTAAGAGGCAAGAGTATGTAGTGGTGATGAGATGAAAGTGATGCTGCATTTTTCTATTAAGAAACGAAATTGACTGAAAATTATTAGTATTTTCATTTATTTGTTGCATTTTTGAAACACTTGCTGAGAGAGAGAGAGAGAGAGAGAGAGAGAGAGAGAGAGAGAGAGAGAGAGAGAGAGAGAGAGAGAGAGAGAGATTCCCCATCGTTGTCACGGAAAGTGAAATTTCGTTCCTAACTGGTTTTCTTCTCCAGCTGTGAGGGAGGGAGGGAGGGAGGAGGAGGAGGAGGAGGAGGAAATGTCATCTGTTGTTAGAGGAAAGAATGGACGGGAGGGAGAAAAGAAGGCTTGAGAGAGTAAAAGAAAGAAAACTTCATAGCGAGCGTGTGTGAATCCTTTACAGAGAGAGAGAGAGAGAGAGAGAGAGAGAGAGAGAGAGAGAGAGAGAGAGAGAGAGAGAGAGAAGAGATTTCCTGAAAGATGAAGGTTGCCTGTCCCACCATTCCTCTTCCTCTCCCATCCCCCTCCCTCTCCCTCCCTAGCCATCACTTGGTCCCTGCGTTTCCCCCTCCTCTCCCCTCTCCCATACATTCCTTTCCTCCCATTTCCCTTCCTTCTCCTTTTTCCTCTACTTCATTCTATTCTCCCTTGTGTTTTTCCTCTTCCTCTTCCTTCATCTCCTCATTCCCATTCTCTCTTTCATTCTTCTACGTACTTTCTCTTCCTATTTCCTTATCTTCTTTTCTTTCATCACTTATTCTCTCCTTCCTTCGCATCTTATCTACTCTTCCCTTTTTTCCCTTCCATCTTTATTTCGTGATCCTGATTATGACTTTTTTTTTCTATCTTTCTCATTTTTCGTTCCTTATCGCTTTATTGACAAACGCTTCCCTCTCTCTCGGCGACCATTTTCAAAGACCACGCAGACGATTAGCTGAGTTCTAAAAGAGTAATTTTCGTGATGATAATGTAGAAGACAGCCTCGCCTATTTGGGGCAGAAGGCTTCAAGGTGTGAAATATTTTGTTAATCCCCTGTCACTGGGTCCACCACCATCACCGCCAACACAACCAACGATTTTTTTTTCACATGTAAATTCTACTATATCATAAAATTTCATTACTTTCAATAGTAACACTTCAATACTGAAAAGGAATTAAATGGAGGAGGAGGAGGAGGAGGAAGTGAAAGCATACAGGGAATTCTATAATTGCTACGTGAATGGAGAAAAAAAGATACAACGAAAAGAAAAAGAAATAAAACAGAAAGGAAAATATGGACACTCTCTCTCTCTCTCTCTCTCTCTCTCTCTCTCTCTCTCTCTCTCTCTCTCTCTCTCTCTCTCTCTCTCTCTCTCTCTCTCTCTCTTTTCTCTCTGTAAACAAATTGTTCTTAATTAAGACAGATTCGAATCTCGTGTATTCACGATCGGCTGCAGGTCATCCTTTACTTTCTTACATACCGCAGATACTCGCCATTTCGCACCTCAGCCAGCCGTCCGGCCAAACTATTCTAAGTAGACCATGAACGTTATTGTAAATATATGATAAACGATATCTGGCGCCGCCCACAGGCTTGGATTCAACAGGGAGAGATGGGAGGTCTGGTCATGTCCCGTGAGGACTATGAAGTCTAAGGTGCTATGTGACAAGGTGGTGTTAATTATAGCAGCTGTGTGCCACTCAACCTGCATTAATCCTTTCTGACTATGCCTTGTCAAGATTGAAATGGGTTCAAATTAACTTATTTTATATTTTGTTTGACTTAATTTTAGCAATGTTACCAGAATTCTACAATCACTGTTGTGTATAATGATGAAAAAAAAAGTGTCCTATCTTGCGTATGAGGCGAGTCAAGACAAGTTAAATCACGCGTCTCTCTCTCTCTCTCTCTCTCTCTCTCTCTCTCTCTCTCTCTCTCTCTCTCTCTCTCTCTCTCTCTCTCTCTCTCTATTATTATTTCTTATTCTTTATTTTCCTTTGCCACTTCCTTCATTAACTCTACCTATCACCCCCATCCCTCTCCCCCTCCTCCTCCTGTACTATCCCGCTTTGATTCTCTGTGGGTAGTTAGATGTAGTTACCAAGCAACCATGTATGTTGCTGTTTGGCTTTCCTCTGTATATCTTTTTTTATTCCTCCATCTCTTCCTCCTTTCCCTACACCTCCTCCTCCTCTTCCTCCTCCTCCTCCTCCTCCTCCTCCTCCTCCTCAACTTGGTCCCTAAATGGTCGATGGAATTCAGGGCTGAGGTCAGTCAGGTCACTCTCACTTTTCACACACACACACACACACACACACACACACACACACACACACACACACACACACACACACACACACACACACACACACACACACACACACTCTTATATGTAATTGTGAATTACTTATTGGTTACCGGTAAATTATACTCTCCAAAAATTGAAAAAAATCCATCCTTCCATAGGATATATATATATATATATATATATATATATATATATATATATATATATATATATATATATATATATATATATATATATATATATATATATATATATATATATATATATATATATATATATATATATATATATATATATATATATATATATATATATATATATATATATATATATATATATATATATATATATATATATATATATATATATATATATATATATATATATATATATATATGATTTCATCACCTTCCGTGGCGTTTAACTGGTTTAATGGTTTGATTTTTATTTACTGTTCTAAAAGATTGAAGGTGGTGATGCATCTCTCATCAAGGTGTCAGCTGACTGTATATTCCATACCCTCTCTGTATTTAGCAACTTATCAAACGCTTTCAGGGACACCATCAAGCATGTACTCCGTATTCTTTTCGATTTTCCAAAATACAGTTCCCTTAAAAACTCTTGCTGAAGATCCAGGCTCATTTATTCGATGTGTCCACTTCCTTACCGATATTTGCTTATGTCTGTCAGCTTCTATTTCTGTATCCAGAATATTTCACAATACAGTGATTTTGACACACTATTAATCACTATATTTGCCACTGCCATGTAGAGCAACGATGGTGATATCCTCAGAGTATCACGGTGGTTATATAAGTGTTGGTGACATCCCGGAAAACACACTCTTGAGATCAGCCAGTGATCTCAGATCTAAGCCTAATTGCTCGAATTACTTGCTTATGTGCGAACACTCACTTGGCTTTGGAAAATTAGGAGCAAGTAACTTAGACACTTGAGTTGCCTCTGAACTTATCTGTCGTGGTGACATAACACAAACAATCTCTCTCTCTCTCTCTCTCTCTCTCTCTCTCTCTCTCTCTCTCTCTCTCTCTCTCTCTCTCTCTCTCTCTCTCTCTCTCCTCTTCCTCCTCATTCTCTCTCTTCCTCCTCCTGTCATATTTTACCGTCTCCTCTTCCCTTTCTTTTTTTTTTTCTTTATATAGGTAGAGAAATAATCAATTATTCGTTTACTTTGCCTTCTATTTTCAAGTTTATACAAGTTAAAGCTGTCGTGTCTGCAAGTTGCACGATCTTGTTGCGTCCCTAATCTTAAAGACTGCTTTGTGGGTTCAAGGGAACGCCTTTGAGTTTTTTATAAATTTTACTATAGTATATTATTTACAAACATTTACACTTTACGACCCTTACGACAACAAAGAAAACCACGAAAACCACGAAATTTTAATCACTCTCTTCACGCAAGGTCCACCTTCAAATGCCTCAGATTCTGCCACATTATATCTTGAACTCAAATTCATTACACACACAATAACTTCATTGATAACAAATTTTCTCTCTTCACTTAAACTTCTTCTAATGTTCCAGATTTCTTCACAATATTCCCGTTATCCAACTCAAATCACGCAATTTAGATTCAAAGATAAGATACATCCTAACACACCCTACAATTTACCTTCCAATAAAAACAACACCCTACACAACCTACACATAACCATTTTTCCTTTATCAAAATATGACACCAACATTTTCTGTGCCTGCATTACAACTGTCTGGCTACACTTACTGGTCTTGAGATAGGCGCACGGTGCGCCCATTTTGACAGCTCTGTCTCGCTGTCGTCTCTCGCCTTCTCCTCGGCGCTCTCGGCTTCTCTCTCTTGCTCTCTAGCTCTCTTGTTTGTTTGTTTCACTGTTTGATCTACTGCAGTCTCTGACGAGACAGCCAGACGTTACCCTACGGAACGAGCTCAGAGCTCATTATTTCCGATCTTCGGATAGGCCTGAGACCAGGCACACACCACACACCGGAACAACAAAGTCACAACTCCTCGATTTCCATCCCGTACCTACTCACTGCTAGGTGAACAGGGGCTACACGTGAAAGGAGACACACCCGGCCGGGGAATCGAACCCCGGTCCTCTGGCTTGTGAAGCCAGCGCTCTAACCACTGAGCTACCGGGTGTGTGTGTGTGTGTGTGTGTGTGTGTGTGTGTGTGTGTGTGTGTGTGTGTGTGTGTGTGTGTGTGTGTGTGTGTGTGTGTGTGTGTGTGTGTGTGTGTGTGTGTGTGTGTGTGTGTGTGTGTGTGTGTGTGTGTGTGTGTGTGTGTGTGTGTGTGTGTGTGTGTGTAATTCACCCCGGTCGTCTGCTGGTCACCAAGCCAGTCTTCCCCATTACGGAGCGAGCTCATAGACCGATCTTCGGGCAGGACTGAGACCACATCAACACACACACGGAAAAGCGAGGCCACAACGCCTCAAGTTACATCCCGTACCTATTTACTGCTAGGTAAACAGGGGCCACACATTAAGAGGCTCGCCGCTTACCGGGACTCGAACCCGAGCCTCTCGATTGTGAGTCGACCGTGCTAACCACTACACTACGCGGTGTGTGTGTGTGTGTGTGTGTGTGTGTGTGTGTGTGAGAGAGAGAGAGACCTCGGTCGCCTGCTGGTCACCCACCCAGTCTTCCCCATTACGGAGCAAGCTCAGAGCTCATAGACCGATCTTCGGGTAGGACTGAGACCACAACACACTCCACACACCGGGAAAGCGAGGCCACAACCCCTCGAGTTAAATCCCGTACCTATTTACTGGTAGGTGAACAGGGGCCACACATTAAGAGGCTTGCCCATTTGCCTCGCCTCCCCGGGACTCGAACCCAGCCCTCTCGATTGTGAGTCGAGCGTGCTAACCACTACACTACGTGGTGTGTGTGTGTGTGTGTGTGTGTGTGTGTACACTGTTTGATCTGCTGCAGTCTCTGACGAGACAGCCAGACGTTACCCTATGGAACGAGCTCAGAGCTCATTATTTCCGATCTTGGGATAGGTCTGAGACCAGGCACACACCACACACCGGGACAACAAGGTCACAACTCCTCGATTTACATCCCGTACCTACTCACTGCTAGGTGAACAGGGGCTACACGTGAAAGGAGACACACCCAAATATCTCCACCCGGCCGGGGAATCGAACCCCGGTCATCTGGCTTGTGAAGCCAGCACTCTAACCACTGAGCTACCGGGCCGTGTAGGCCGTGTGTGTGTGTGTGTGTGTGTGTGTGTGTGTGTGTGTGTGTGTGTGTGTGTGTGTGTGTGTGTGTGTGTGTGTGTGTGTGTGTTATCCCCTTAACATTAAACACCCCATATAACCATACACACATTCCACACATTCCACATTTCTATGATCAATAAAAAAAAAATCCATCTATTTATATTCTCCTACAATATCAAAACAAAATAGACCGCCTTATCTCTCTCTCTCTCTCTCTCTCTCTCTCTCTCTCTCTCTCTCTCTCTCTCTCTCTCTCTCTCTCTCTCTCTCTCTCTCTCTCTCTCTCTCTCTCTCTCTCTCTCTCTCTCTCTCTCTCTCTCTCCCTCTAACCTAACCTAATCTAACCCTCTCCACACACACAGGGGCTGCATGCGAGTCCTGCAGTACTCAGTGAAGAGGACGACGAGCAGGGTAGAGGAGATGAGTAGCCTTGGCCTGCACCACTTCTCCATCAGCGCCCTCTTCAAGCAGCCCAAGACTTACACTAACATAGTCCGCAGGGTGAAGAGAGACAGGCTGAGGGAGGAGAGAGAGGGGAGAAGGGGAGGCAAAGGAGGGTGGGTGACGGGAGAGGAGAGGGAAGGAAGGTGAAGGAAACGAGGGAAGGTGAGTGATTGGGGAGCGGAAGGAAAAAGAGAAAGAAGGTGAGGGAAAGGAAGGAGAGAAAGAGGGAAAATGAGAGGAGAGAGTATGGAGGAAAGAAGGAGGGTGAGTGATTGGAGAGAGGAGAAGAGGGAAAGAGAGCAGAGAGGGTGGAGGAAAGGAGAACGAGGAAGAGATGAAAGGAAAGGAGGAGGTTGAGTGACTGAGGAAGAAAGGAAGAGAAGGAGGAGAAAGGAAGAAGGAATTGTAAGAAAGATGAGAGTAAGTAAGAAAATAAATAAATGTTTGCAAAGTTGTCAATGGAAATGAATCAGGAAATGTGAAAGTTTGTACAGGAAATAATAGAAAAAGAATGAAAATGTACAGTGTCATTAATGCAGGTTGTTTCCGTCCTTCCTTTAATGCTACACTGTAAGAAAACAATCAACAAAATACATTCAGTCACATTTCACTCTCCTTACCACAAATTAAGTCAATATTTAGTTCACTACTCAAGTTTAATCATTCAAAGTTCATTTCTTCTTAGTATATCAGTTGTTTTGATCTTTGTCTATCATAAAAACCAAACTATAAGAAAACAATAAACAAACTCTATTCACTGATCTTATTTCATTAACTCTCTTTATCACTTACGCCAATATTTACTTCACACCTCAAATTTAATCATCCTAAGTTCATTTCTTCTTAGTTTATCAGTTGTTTTGATCTTTCTCTATCATAAAATCAAACGATAAGAAATAATAAACAAAATACTGTACATTCACTTATATTTGACTCTCCTTAGCACAAATTAAGTCAATATTTAGTTCATTACTCAAATCTAACCATTTTGAGTCCATGTGTTCTTAGTTTATCGGTTATTTTGATCTTTCTCTATCATAAGACCTGTTACAAATTGTCAATATTTTCCAGTTTTAGGTTCATTTCTTGCTAATTCATCAGTTATTTTGGGTTCCTGTGTCACAAAACTTGTTGCAAATTGGTTAGTACATATTCAAATACCACATATATTTATTAGTACACATCTCGGGAGCCTCAAAACACTCTCTCTCTCTCTCTCTCTCTCTCTCTCTCTCTCTCTCTCTCTCTCTCTCTCTCTCTCGTAGTGTAGTGGTTAGCACGCTCGACTCACAATCGAGAAGCCCGGGTTCGAGTCCCGATAAGCGGCGAGGCAAATGGGCAAGCCTCTTAATGTGTGGGGTGTGTTCACCTAGCAGTAAATAGATACGAGATGTAACTCGAGGGGTCATGCCCTCGCTTTCCCGGTGTGTGTTGTGTGTTGTGGTCTCAGTCCTATACCCGAAGATCAGTCTATGAGCTCTGAGCTCGTTCCGTAATGGGGAAAACTGGCTGGGTAACCAGCAGGCGACCGATCTCTCTCTCTCTCTCTCTCTCTCTCTCTCTCTCTCTCTCATGTCCCTCGCCATCATTCCCATGGATGAGTGTTCTCCACCTCCTCCTCCTCTTCACTACTCGGCACTTCTCAGCGAGACGCGATGCCAAACACTGAGCTGCACTCGGCCACTCACGCCCTGGCGATGCCGTCACGCGGACCTGCATAGCTGAGGAGGAGGCCGCGGCAAGCACTCCTGCAGAGAAATGATGGGGATGGACATGGAATGTGTTCCCTTCCTCCATAACGACAAACCCCTTAATTGTGTAGAGGTCAAACTCCGGGATGCCCAGCAGACCGTGCGGGGACGTGGCCACCGGCCGCCAGCCAAGGTAAAGAGTATTATCTTTAGTCTTTACCTTGGCGCCAGCTGTCTCCTGGAAAGTGTGGCCTAGATCAGGTGGGTAGAGGCACGGCCTCACTCTGGCGGTGTTGTGCGGGTGTGTTGAGGGCAGGGCGGCATCGGTCAGCCATACTATCTAGATCGTGGGACAGCCAAGTGTCCAACTCCCGGCGCGGCAAAAATGCAGCAAGACGTTTGGACTCAGCACTCAGCGTTGCTTCTCGCAGCCTTCACTTTTGGAGACGCGTGAGCAGGACTGACCCCAAACCACCGCTGAGGCGCTGCCGTGTGTTGTGTTGTGTTGTGTGAAATGTTGCAGAGAAGGTTACACCGACGGCGTCGCCCGCGCCGTTCACTGTACTATTGAAAGACGTCGGGCGTCCTGTCAAGCCTGTGCACATCACCTCACCATCAACATAGCCAGCCTTCCCCGCATCTCCGCGCATGGCGCCACCAAATACACACACCGTCCATATTCCCTCAGCAGCAGCAGCAGCATCCGCTGTCGCCGCTTCCACCGCCGCAGCAGCAGCAGCAGGCAGCAGCAGCAGCAGTAGCAGCAGCACCAGCATGCTGCCCTTCCCCTGCCTGCTGGCCGAGGCAGCAGCAGCAGCAAGAGTAGCAGCAGCAGCAACAACAAAAAGAACAACAACAACAACCGCAACCGCCGTAGAAGCAGCAGCCTCAGCAGCAGCCGCAGCAGCGTGCTACCGTGCCCCTGCCTGCTGGCTGAGCCAGCAGCAGAAGCAGAAGCAACGTGGTATCCTGCCCTTGCCTGATGGCTGAAGCAGCAACAGCAACATCAGCAGCAGCAGCAGCAGCAGAGTGCAATCCTGCCCCTGCCTGCTGGCTGAGGCAGCAGCAGAAGCAGCAGTAACGTGGTACCCTGCCCTTGTCTGCTGGCTGAAGCAGCAGCAGCAGCAGCAGCAGCAGAGTGCAACCCTGGTCCTGCCTGCTGGCTGAGTGGTGAGTGGCTGCCACGCCTCGCCGGGCATCGCCGTCAGGAAACACATGCACGGTAAGTCACGAAGATCACAAACTGGACACACCTCTAATGTTGCTCTCTTCTTTCTTTTTCAGGTTAAGATATATCAATATTAGTCTCTCTCTCTCTCTCTCTCTCTCTCTCTCTCTCTCTCTCTCTCTCTCTCTCTCTCTCTCTAACCATTCATTACAAGGGTACATATATACACGTACAGGTCACAACAATAAAAAAAGTATGGCCAACAAATAAGACACGGCATCCTGTGTGAGCTGTAGGCAAGAGTGGGCACTGTACCCACTGTACACTGTACACTGTACACTGTACACTGTACACTGTGTTGGTGTTGTGCAGTGACCGCCGCTAACTCAATAAAGTGTGGGAGTGTATCTTTTATGAGAACTTCCATTAGGAAAGAGGAAAAAAAGAAATTAAATGAAACACTTCACAGATAAACATGACACATTAACTTTAAAAAGACCAGCCATTACCAGCTTGACTCAATCCTGCACACACACACACACACACACACACACACACACACACACACACACACACTTGTATGCATTATCTTTTACCAAGCATTATTTTTTCTTAACTCTATAAACAGGTACAATTTTCTTTACTCATTTATTATATTTCTGTAAGAATTTGTCATATTTTCCTTGTACTGTCTTTCTGTACATAATATTTCTCCACTCAATATCAGCAAAATAGATCCTTAATATTTTTTAAAATCCGCTCTTGCATAATTTAATCTCACTCCTTTATAGTCATCTCTGTAACTTATCTCCTGAATTTGCATCTCTAATGTCACATGATCACTTCTCACCATTGGACAAAGGTGGTGTATGATTGGAGGGGGCTCTGCTTTCTTTGTGAAAACTAGGTCAAGCAACGATGGTTCTTCTTCCCCTCTGTACCTTTATGACTCCTCCACCCACTGTTCCATTGCATTAACCACAGTCAACTGTAACACTTTCTCTTCTGTTCTTCTGTTCCCAGGTATTAGTCTTTGGTGAACTTATGTAACCATATCCTCACTCGAGCTTTCCTGGAGTGCAGACGTCTCCTTGACCTTTCCTTTCCACTACTACTATTAAAAGAGCTGTCTGGCTGCGCCGAGCGAGTTCGGACAACTTTTGTGTGACTACTCTGCCTCTACAAACGGACTCTGCAATGGCCTCCGCGCGACGTAACACGGTGACTTCAAGCAAGGCTAGAAGGTGCTCCTCTGACCAGCCACGCCAGCCCCAACAAGCACCTTCCCTGTAGCCGGTGCTGCTCTCGACATCGAAACAAGCGAGGAGGAATTAAACAGCTTGTTAGACTCGCTCTCCCAAGAATCCAAGTCGCTTGTTGAAATAATTAGTGTTACTGACTAAGCAGTTCAAAGCAGAAACCGATATGCTGAAAACGAACTTTCAAAAAGACTCACTAATATCAGACCTAAGTAAGGAAGTGAATGAGCTGAAAATGAAAGTGAAAACTCTGGAATACAACATCGATGTAGTGGACCAGTATGAGCGACGAGATACGGTAATCATCAGTGGCCCCGCTCTACCGGACCAATCAAACCAAGAAAACTCCAAAACTGTCATCCTCAACGTGACAAAAGAACAACTGAAAATAAACCTTCAAGACAGTGACGTAAACACAGCTCACAGAATAGGGTCTGTCGCTTCACAAGGAAAAAGACCAATGACTGTTTAAGGTGAAACTGACCTGCTATTACATTACTAGCATTGTTATTATCATTGCTATTATTACTATTATTATTATTATTATTATTATTATTATTATTATTATTATTATTATTATTATTATTATTATTATTATTATTATTATTATTATTATTATTATTATTATTATTATTATTATTATTATTATTATTATTATTATTATTATTATTATTATTATTATTATTATTATTATTATTATTATTATTATTATTATTATTATTATTATTATTATTATTATTATTATTATTATTATTATTATTATTATTTATTATATTATTATTATTATTATTACTATTATTAATATTATTATTATTATTATTATTATTATTATTATTATTATCATTATTATTATTATCATTATTATTATTATTATTATTATTATCATTAATATTATTATTATTATTTTATTAATATCATTATCATTATTATTATTATTATTATTATTATTATTATTATTATTATTATTATTATTATTATTATTATTATTATTATTATTATTATTATTATTATTATTATTATTATTATTATTATTATTATTATTATTATTATTATACTAATATTATTATTATTATTATTATCATCATTATTACTATTATTATTATTATTATTATTTTATTATTATTATTATTATTATTATCATTATTATTATTATCATTATTATTACCATTATTATTATTATCATTACTATTATTATTATTATTTTTATTAATATCATTATCATTATTATTATTACTATTGTTATTATTACAATTATTATTATTATTGTTATTATCATTATTGCCATTGTTGTTTTTGTTATTATCATTATCATTATTACTACTAGTAATATTTTCATCATCTTTACAGTTACCGTTGTTGATGTTGTTCTCGTTATAGATGTTGTTGATGTTGATATTGTTGTTGTTGTGTTGTGTTGTGTTGTGTTGACAGCGGTGGCGGTGGTGGTAGTGGTTTTCCTTTACATTCCCGAAAATGAAATGAGAGCAAGATTAATTGAAAATGTGTGTGTAAACAAGATGATGAAACAAGAAATGAATAACAGATAATAATGAATCCTGGTTCTCCCTTCCTCCTCGGTGACCAATATCAGTTCACCTCCAGTCTTGAAAACCTACAGGTCTTCAAGAGTGATTCTCGAGTTAATCATGTAGAAATCTTGTCACTCTGCCTCTAGAACTCACTG